>NW_026970478.1:0-249602 GCF_028390025.1 Pseudophryne corroboree | reverse complement strand
GTGACAAAATTGTCAAGTCAAGCGGAACGCGACCTGTCAACATCTCCTCCTTCACATTCTCCCGCAACTGGGGGTGCGAGGAAAAGGCTCAGAATTCCGAGCCCACCCGCTGGCGGTGATGCAGGGCAGTCTGGAGCGACTGCTGATGCTGACATCTGGTCCGGACTGAAGGACCTGACAACGATTACGGACATGTCGTCTACTGTCACTGCATATGATTCTCTCAACATTGATAGAATGGTGGAGGATTATATGAGTGACCGCATCCAAGTAGGCACGTCACACAGTCCGTACTTATACTGGCAGGAAAAAGAGGCAATTTGGAGGCCCTTGCACAAACTGGCTTTATTCTACCTAAGTTGCCCTCCCACAAGTGTGTACTCCGAAAGAGTGTTTAGTGCCGCCGCTCACCTTGTCAGCAATCGGCGTACGAGGTTACATCCAGAAAATGTGGAGAAGATGATGTTCATTAAAATGAATTATAATCAATTCCTCCGCGGAGACATTGACCAGCAGCAATTGCCTCCACAAAGTACACAGGGAGCTGAGATGGTGGATTCCAGTGGGGACGAATTGATAATCTGTGAGGAGGGGGATGTACACGGTGATATATCGGAGGGTGAAGATGAGGTGGACATCTTGCCTCTGTAGAGCCAGTTTGTGCAAGGAGAGATTAATTGCTTCTTTTTTGGGGGGGGTCCAAACCAACCCGTCATATCAGTCACAGTCGTGTGGCAGACCCTGTCACTGAAATGATGGGTTGGTTAAAGTGTGCATGTCCTGTTTTGTTTATACAACATAAGGGTGGGTGGGAGGGCCCAAGGACAATTCCATCTTGCACCTCTTTTTTCTTTTCTTTTTCTTTGCATCATGTGCTGATTGGGGAGAGTTTTTTGGAAGGGACATCCTGCGTGACACTGCAGTGCCACTCCTAGATGGGCCCGGTGTTTGTGTCGGCCACTAGGGTCGCTAATCTTACTCACACAGTCAGCTACCTCATTGCGCCTCTTTTTTTCTTTGCGTCATGTGCTGTTTGGGGAGGGTTTTTTGGAAGGGACATCCTGCGTGACACTGCAGTGCCACTCCTAGATGGGCCCGGTGTTTGTGTCGGCCACTAGGGTCGCTAATCTTACTCACACAGCTACCTCATTGCGCCTCTTTTTTTCTTTGCGTCATGTGCTGTTTGGGGAGGGTTTTTTGGAAGGGACATCCTGCGTGACACTGCAGTGCCACTCCTAGATGGGCCCGGTGTTTGTGTCGGCCACTAGGGTCGCTAATCTTACTCACACAGCTACCTCATTGCGCCTCTTTTTTTCTTTGCGTCATGTGCTGTTTGGGGAGGGTTTTTTGGAAGGGCCATCCTGCGTGACACTGCAGTGCCACTCCTAGATGGGCCCGGTGTTTGTGTCGGCCACTAGGGTCGCTAATCTTACTCACACAGCTACCTCATTGCGCCTCTTTTTTTCTTTGCGTCATGTGCTGTTTGGGGAGGGTTTTTTGGAAGGGACATCCTGCGTGACACTGCAGTGCCACTCCTAGATGGGCCCGGTGTTTGTGTCGGCCACTAGGGTCGCTTATCTTACTCACACAGCGACCTCGGTGCAAATTTTAGGACTAAAAATAATATTGTGAGGTGTGAGGTATTCAGAATAGACTGAAAATGAGTGTAAATTATGGTTTTTGAGGTTAATAATACTTTGGGATCAAAATGACCCCCAAATTCTATGATTTAAGCTGTTTTTTAGTGTTTTTGGAAAAAAACACCCGAATCCAAAACACACCCGAATCCGACAAAAAAAATTCGGTGAGGTTTTGCCAAAACGCGTTCGAACCCAAAACTCGGCCGCGGAACCGAACCCAAAACCAAAACCCGAAAAATTTCAGGCGCTCATCTCTAGTTTTAACCACTGCACAGCACCTGGTGTTATATAGTAAGCACCACTATGGCATAGTATACAGCATTATGGGCCTGATATGAGTGTGACCAGCGGTGATGTGGAATGCAGTAGGAGGTGCTGTTTAGCAAGCACCACTTCTATATTCACCATGCAGTATATTGTGTGAATATAGAAGTGTTGGCTGTGTTATGTATTAGAGTAATTATTGCAGCTCCCAGCTAAAATTGCAACAATGTAATTTAGTGACAAGCTGCAGAGATTAACCCTTTCTGTGGCTGCTGCACAACCTCTATTCATATCGCTGAATTCAATTAGGGAGATGTTCTCACCCCGCGAGCAAGCGCAGGTATATGCCACACTTAAATGTATGGGTATGGTCTCCATAAAATGAGCGTAGCCTTGCAGGCAAAGACTACCTTACACCCTAGTTCTTGACCCTGCACCAACAGACCTCGGCCACCACAGGGAAAAAAGTACAGTAATTTCCACCATGTTAAGCCCCACACATTAATGCCCTTTGGGACATATTATGTCACACACCACAATATCTGTGATACACTATGCCCTACAGTAAAGCTTCTAATTACTTTTACAAAAACTGCTCAACGCCAAGAGTTTCACGTGCTGGGTGTCATGCTCATTGCCAGGGGTTTCACTCTCTGGGTGTCATGCTCATTGCCAGGGGGAACGCAGTAGGAGGTGTTATATAGTAAGCACCACTATGGCATAGTATATAGCATTATATATATTGTGAGCACTGGTGATGTTGAGTGCAGTAGAGCTGCTGCTGGGTAATTACAATTTACTACAACCACCAATATATTCTGCTGCACTATATATATGCAAAGCTAATTCTGCTGGGTAATTACAATTGACTACAACCACCAATATATTCTGCTGCACTATATCTATATTTGCAAAGCTAATTCTGCTGGGTAATTACAATTGACTACAACCACCAATATATTCTGCTGCACTATATCTATATATGCAAAGCTAATTCTGCTGAGTAATTACAATTGACTACAACCACCAATATATTCTGCTGCACTATATCTATATATGCAAAGCTAATTCTGCTGGGTAATGTAAATTGAAACATTATTGCATAGTATGTGATTTTTAAGTACTTTTTTAAAGTTTTGAATGATAAAGACCCAGTTTAATCTTTGTGGAATGCCTGGTTGTTGTTTTTAAGGTAATTTATTGCCTGGCATTTGAGGGGGTGGGGTGTGGTTACAGATTTCAATTATTGGTTTCACTTGTAATAGTCTTCTACTTAAGTCCAATGGTGTAGGCTGTGCAAAGCCGTTTGGCTGTGCATTTATTGATCTAAGCATGCATTTTTATCAAAGCGTGATAAAATTGACACATAACAGCAGTGTTCAATCAGCATTAATTTATCTTCAGCTGATATCGATTGTGAATTGACGTTTCTTCTCTTCTTGTCACCTCCAGGTAATTACAATTGACTACAACCACCAATATATTCTGCTGCACTATATCTATATATGCAAAGCTAATTCTGCTGGGTAATGCAAATTGAAACATTATTGCATAGTATGTGATTTTGAAGTACTTTTTTAAAGTTTTGAATGATATAGACCCAGTTTAATCTTTGTGGAATGCCTGGTTGTTGTTTTTAAGGTAATTTATTGCCTGGCATTTGAGGGGGTGGGGTGTGGTTACAGATTTCAATTATTGGTTTCACTTGTAATAGTCTTCTACTTAAGTCCAATGGTGTAGGCTGTGCAAAGCCATTTGGCTGTGCATTTATTGATCTAAGCGTGCATTTTTATCAAAGCGTGATAAAATTGACACATAACAGCAGTGTTCAATCAGCGTTCAATCGAAGTGAAAAAGAAGGAAAACAGAAGCACACCAATCTAACAAAACAAAGAAAACTGAAGAACTAATAACAAATGTGAGTCACTTACTCCTCAGATCACTCACCTCCTGATTGTTGCATCTGATTACATAGCACAGAACTACCTTACTTGGACATTTCATAAACCATCCATTTCACCTACAAATGCCTGTATCTGTATTATTGTAATTTTGTTTTTTAAGCACAGCTGCACCAATGCAATTTTACCTGCAAACACTTAAAACATCTAACATAATTACCATTGCTTCTTAAACCTCTCACAATCCTTTCATTTCTTACACTCCAAATACATTTCTGCACCCACTTTATCTACGCTTTTGACTCATTTCATACTAAATCTACACCCCTTGAGCCTACACTGCTTTTCTCACCTGCATTTCTGCAATTCTTCTGCTCGGATTGCCTTACAGTCTCCTCTCCTACTTCCACTACTTCAACCTATTTACCTACTTAACACTATGTCAAGGTTTTCTTATACTCCCCACATCACTCAGTGTCTACCTAATAATGTATCTTTATCCTTCCCCACTAGTCTCCTCCACCTCCTCCTCTCTCCCCTCCTCTGTCTCCCCTCCATCCCTCTGTTTCCTTCCCCCACCTTTCCTGTTACCCCACTTTCATTCACCTCTGCCCCATGGTCCTGCTACCCCACAACTCAGCCCTGCTCCCTCTCTCCCTTCCCTGTCACCTCCCCACACCCCCATCCACATCACACTGACCTCCCTCCCTGCCCACCTCCTGCAGTTTCCCCTCCTAGCTCAGGCACCCGTACCATCACTACTCTCTCATCATCCCTGCCCTCAAAGTTAATCCCACCTCATCGCTACAGCAACCCTGAAAATCTAATTCACATCTCTCCCACAAACTCATACCCCCTATCCTGTGCCCTCTGGAATGCCAGATCTGTTTGTAACAAACTGGTCCCCACTCATGACCTTTTCATTTCCAACTCCCTACACCTACTAGCCATTACTGAAACTTGGATTACGCCCTCTGACACTACTTCTGCTGCTGCTCTCTCTGCTGGGGGCCTTACATTCACACACACACCCCGACCTGGGGGTCGCCATGGGGGTGGTGTTGGGGTCCTTTTACCTTCTAGTTACTCCTACCAACTCATACCACCAGAACCATCCCTTATATTCTCTACATTTGAGGACCACGCCATATGCCTCTTCCAACCAGTCCATCTTAGAGTAGCTGTCATTTACCGCCCCCCTGGTACTGCTTCCAAATTCATCGACAACTTTGCTTCCTGGCTTCCTCACTTCTGACATTCCCACCATTATCCTAGGCGATTTCAACATCCCTATTGACATCCCCACACAATCCCCTGCCTCTAAACTCCTTAACCTCACCTCTTCACTTGGTCTCTCCCAGTGGACCTCCTCACCCTCCCATGTGAATGGGAGCTCACTGGATCTGGTCTTCACTCACCGCTGTGATATTTCTGATTTTTCCAACTCCCCATTTCCCCTCTCTGACCACCACCTGCTCTCCTTCAACCTATCTCTCTCGACTTCCCCATCTCTACCTCCTAAGGCTACCATCACTAAGCGTAACATTGAAGCTATTGACACCACATTCCTTTCCTCCCTGTTTGACTCACTTCTCTCTCCTATTCTCTCTCTCTCATGCCCTGAGCAAGCCACTTCCACATACAATGCTTCCCTTACTTCTGCTCTTGACTCTGTTGCTCCACCAACCACTATTCACCCTTGCAAATTAACACCTCAACCCTGGCACACCAAATGCACCAGATATCTGCAAAAATGCTCATGTACTGCTGAGTGACACTGGAGGAAATCACGCTCTAAGGCAGACTTCCTCCATTTCAAACTTATGCTCTCATCCTTCAGTGCTGCCCTTTCTCTTGCTAAACAGTCATACTTCAAGAACCTCATCTCCTCCCAGTCTTCCAACCCCCGGCGCCTCTTTGCCACTCTCAACTCACTCCTCTGCCCACCTCCACCTCGTCTCCCTTCCTCACTCTCTGCTCTTGACTTTGCCACTTACTTCACATCCAAAATTGACTCCATACGTCAGGACATCACATCACACCAGACTATCAGTAACCAGCCTTCTCCCATCCCTTACCAACCCTCCCCATCCCTCGTACCAACTCTGTCATCTTTCTCCCATGCATCTGGAGAGGAAGTCATGGCCCTCATTCGTTCCTGTCCCCTCACCACCTCCCCACTTGACCCTATCCCCTCCCGCCTCCTTTGCCACCTCTCTTCTTCTGCTTGTTCCCATCTTTCCCACCTTCTCAATCTCTCCCTCTCATCAGGCACTGTCCCCTCTGCCTTCAAGCACGCTCTCATCTCTCCTATTCTTAAAAAACCTACCCTTGATCCAAACACTCTCTCCAACTACCGACCCATCTCTCTCCTCCCTTTTGCCTCCAAACTCCTTGAGCGTATTGTCTACAACCGCCTTACTTCCTTTCTTTCCTCACACTCACTGCTTGACCCATTCCAGTCTGGCTTCCGTCCTCTCCACTCCACTGAAACTGCCCTTACAAAAGTATGCAATGACCTCCATGCTGCTAAATCTAAGAGACACTACTCTCTACTTATTCTACTTGATCTCTCTGCTGCTTTTGACACTGTGGACCATCCTCTCCTACTGCAAATCCTTCACTCCATTGGTCTGCGTAACACTGCCCTCTCTTGGTTGTCGTCCTACCTTTCTGACCGTTCATTCTCTGTCTCCTCTCATGACTCCACCTCCCCCTCACTTCCACTAACTGTAGGGGTACCCCAAGGTTCTGTCCTTGGTCCTCTTCTCTTCTCTCTCTATACGTCCTCACTAGGTAAGCTCATTAGTTCTTTTGGTTTCCAATATCATCTCTATGCTGATGACACTCAAATCTATCTTTCCTCTCCAGACCTCTCCCCTACTCTCCTCACTCGTATCTCCAACTGTCTCTCTGCTATCTCTTCCTGGATGTCCCAGCGCTTTCTTAAACTTAACATGTCTAAGACCGAGCTGATCATCTTCCCTCCCTCCCGCATAATCTCACCTCCTACAATCGCACTACTATCTCCTCTACCCCCAAGCGCGCTGTCTTGGAGTAATCCTTGACTCCTCCCTCTCCTTCAAACCACACATTCAGCACCTCTCACAAACCTGCCGTTTTCATCTAAAAAATATTTCCAGGATCAGACCCTTTCTGACCCAGGATGCTACTAAGACTCTTATCCACTCACTGGTCATCTCCAGACTGGACTGCTGTAATCTCTTCCTGACTGGCATTCCTGACAAATACCTCTCTCCACTCCAATCTATCCTCAATGCTGCTGCCCGGCTCATTTTCCTCACCAAACGCACTACGTCCACCTCTCCTCTCTTACTAGTCCTTCACTGGCTCCCCTTCCCTTTCAGAATCCATTTCAAGCTTCTCACACTTGCTTACAAAGCCCTCACCCACTCCTCTCCCATCTACATCTCTGATCTTATCTCGCTTTACACTCCCACCCGTCCTCTTCGCTCTGCTAATGCACACCGACTCTCCTGCCTACGGATTACTTCCTCCCACTCCTACCTCCAAGATTTTTCACGTGCTGCACCACTTCTCTGGAATTCCCTACCTCTCCCCCTCAGACTCTCCACCTCTCTACAAAGCTTCAAACGGGCTCTCAAGACCCACTTCTTCACCAAACCCAGCCAAATCTCATCCTAAACCTCTGTTCCATGCTCTCTATGTACCCCATCTGTCTCACCCCTGTCTGTCTACCCCTCCCTTTTAGAATGTAAGCTCTCACGAGCAGGGCCCTCTTCCCTCATGTGCTTACTCTTTTCTTACTTTAATAATCTTCAGCTGCACCAAATCCAGCAGTCTTCTGCCACCTGATACTTATTCCAGTGTCATCTGCTGATGTAGCTATGTTTATTTACCCTGTACTTGTCCTATATTGTCGTCAACTGTAAGTTGCTGTTTTCCTGTTTGATTATTTGTTTATGTACTCTGTAATTGGGCACTGCGGAACCCTTGTGGCGCCATATAAATAAAGGATAATAATAATAATAAATAATATAATATATAGCAGTACGGTACAGTAGGCCACTGCTCTACCTACCTCTGTGTCGTCAAGTATACTATCCATCCATACCTGTGGTGCATTTTAGAAAAAAACATGTCTCGGCAGAGCAATCTATAAATCCATCATTTTTCAGACAGCAACAGTGGGTATTGTAATAGTCACCCAATCCATCACTTTTATAGGGTTACATGCACCCACATGCTACAGCCTGTCTCAATAATTTTACTGTCACGCTGTGTGTGTTTGTGTTTTTATTTGGGTATTTTTTGTTGTTGTAGAACTACAGGTACCAGCAAGCCCGTTATTTCCCCGCCTGCTGGTACTTGAGGTTCTCCAAGTACCAGCAAGCGGGGGAGGCTTGCTGGGCCTTGTAGTTCCACAACGAAAAAACAATATTCTTTTTTTACACACATGGCTATCAGCCCGGCACCCACCACCCAGGGGTGCTGGGGACAGCCTCGGGCTTCACCCCTGGCCCTTGGGTGCCTCGAGGGGAGGAACCTCTTGATTTAAGGGGTCCCCACTCCTCCAGGGAACCCCGGCCAGGGGTGACTAGTTGGAGGGGTAATGCCAGGGCCGCAGGGACCTACATAAAAGTATCCCCCGGCTGTGGCATTATCTCTCTGGCTAGTGGAGCCCGGTGCTGGTTTTAAAAATATGGGGGACCCCTACATCTATTGTCCCACGTATTTTTGGAACCTGGACCGGTCTAAGAGCCCGGTGCTAGTTGTCTAAATACGGGGAACCCCTGTCCAATTTTTCCCCCAGTATTTAAATAACCAGGACCGGCTCAAAGAGCCCGAGGCTGGTTATACTAAGGAGGGGGGACCTCACGCATTTTTTTTTAACCCATTCAGACCCTTCTCCTTTAAGTTAATGGAAGCCCTGGACAACAAAATTGCATTCATGTCCTCCTCCCTCACCCTTCCCAGTCCCAAACACTCATTTTTTTTTCTTTAAAAATTTATAATATATAACGAGAACAATGAGCAAGCAGGCAGCGGGCATTGGCGGCATCGGACTGAGATAGAAATTAGTGGTGGAGGGCTGGGTCAGTTGATTGTGGGCGAGTTTGTAAGCCATTGGCGGTGGCAGCGGGTATCGGCTCAGAGGCAGTAGCGGGCATTGGCTAAGGGTCATCGGCAGGATTCGGCGGACATTATGGCTGTAGTGCCTCACTAGCCACTGACCTCACCGCACGCCACTGTGGGACAGATGTAACATGCAGAGAGAGGTAGATTTGGGAGGGGGAATGTCCTAGCATAACTGTTAATTGCAGTGTAATACTGTAATTCAGCTGTGCAGCATTTGTGGCTAAATGTCAAAGAAGCCAGTATTTACCCTGCATGCAAAACAATAAATGTATTTGAACATACCTCCCAACTATCCCAATTTTTGCAGGACAGTCACTTTTTTGGGGAATGTCCAGCTAACCCAAACAACCCCCCCCCCCCTTCCCATGGGGAATGGGGGGGGGGGGTGGAAGGCTCCCTGTAGCTTGTTGCTCTGCAAATATGCACATTGTGGGTAATTCAGACCTGATTGCTAGGGTGTGTTTTTTGCATCCCTGTAATCAGGTAGTTGCCGCCTACAGCGGAAGAGAAAATTTGCTGTGCAGGTGTGTGATCACATGTGCACAAGAGCTGCACAGCTCAGCACTTACTCAGCCATTGAGGTGACGTCACAAATCCTCCCACAAAACGCCGGGTCCCTCCAGTGTTTTTCCGGACACTCCCTAGAAACATTCAGTTGCCACCCACACAAACACCCTCTTCTTGTCAATCTTCTTGTGATCTCCGGACCGTCGCACTTACGCATTGTGGCGCATACGCATGTGCAGTGCAGACCAGATTGCCCGCTGGGTGAAAATAAATTGAAGCGATCTGGTCTGAATAAGCCTCAATGTCTATTCACGGGAGACAGAGGGGCTGGGGCATGGCCAGCAGCTCACAGAGCACCTATAATGACAAAAATGGGAGACATGGCTCATGATCGCGATATACCTGCGAAGGTACGCCCTCTACTGATTGACAGGCAGAGGCATTCGCATTTTCTGCGGGGCACCCGGAGAAAATGTAGGCACACGCACAGGATGGACCCTGCGTATATGCCCCCATCCTCTTCATAGTTTTTGCGGTTGGAACGCGTATTACGATCCAAACTGAATTAGGCCCTATGTCTTATATACACGAGCAGTGTGAAAACATCAATCGATGGGGGTAATTCCAAGATGATCGCAGCAGGAATTTTGTTAGCAGTTGGGCAAAACCATGTGTACTGCAGGGGAGGCAGATATAACGTGCAGAAAGAGTTAGATTTGGGTGAGTTATTTTGTTTCTGTGCAGGGTAAATACTGACTGCTTTATTTTTACACTGCAAATTAGATTGCAGATTGAACACACCACACCCAAATCTAACTCTCTCTGCACATGTTAAATCTGCCTTCCCTGCAGTGCACATAGGTGGTCATTCCGAGTTGTTCGCTCTGTAATTTTCTTCGCATCGCAGCGATTTTCCGCTTAATGCGCATGCGCAATGTTCACACTGCGACTGCGCCAAGTAAATTTGCTATGCAGTTAGGAATATTACTCACGGTTTTTTCATCGTTCTGGTGATCGTAATGTGATTGACAGGAAGTGGGTGTTTCTGGGCGGAAACAGGCCGCTTTATGGGCGTGTGGGAAAAAATGCTACCGTTTCTGGGAAAAACGCGGGAGTGGCTGGAGAAACGGAGGAGTGTCTGGGCGAATGCTGGGTGTGTTTGTGACGTCAAACCAGGAACGACAAGCACTGAACTGATCGCACTGGCAGAGTAAGTCTCGAGCTACTCAGAAACTGCACAGAGATGTCTTATCGCAATATTGCAAATCTTTCGTTCGCAATTTTAAGATGCTAAGATTCACTCCCAGTAGGCGGCAGCTTAGCGTGTGCAATGCTGCTAAAAGCAGCTTGCGAGCGAACAACTCGGAATGAGGGCCATGGGGGGTAATTCTGAGTTGATCGCAGCAGGATTTTTGTTAGCAGTTGGGCAAAACCATGTGCACTGCATTTACGAACAGATGATTTTTTTATATACATTTTAAAATGTTAGTAAATGTGTGTGTGTTTTTCAACCTGTAAGCCCAACATCGATTAAGATCGATCTTAAATAGACCCCTGGGTTTTAAGGATAACCATGGTTGAGTCCAATGGTTAATTCACATTGACCGAAGTTCTAATTAAGTCACCTGTGCTCAAGCATGATATCCTTAAAATCTGGATTGCAATGACAGCATTTTGGAACTATGCCTAAGGGTTTAATTTTTACATTTATCCACTGACAATAAATCTACCTACAATATCCCTGTAACTGTTATGATTACAGTATTTCACTAAATAATTTAATTTGCTGAACCTTCTGTAAAAAGAAATATTAAGCTGCTGTAATTCCCAGATGCAGCAAATTTGTTAGCTAGTGGGCAAAACCATGTGCACTGCAGGGATGGGGGGGGGGGGGGGCAGATATAACATTTGCAGAGAGATTTAGGTGGGTTATATTGTTTGTGTGCAGGGTAAATACTGGCTGTTTTGTTTTTACACTGCAATTTAGATTTCAGTTTGAACACACCGCACCAAAATCTAACTCTCTCTGCACATATTATACACCCCCCCCCACCCCTGCAGTGTACATGGTTTTAGCTAATAAATTTGCTGCTGTGATCAGATCTGAGTTAAGCCCTATGTATTTGGCACTGGCAAAGGGTTAGAGGCCTTGCTGTAGAGCTCACACCTTTCTTATCATGCATTGTAATATTTCCTATGTCCTGATGTTGTGCTCTCTGCTCCATCCAAGTAAACAGCAATGTAGCATGGCTATCAAAGAGCGTGAAGTTTGCAGATTTCCTGGGATTAATGCTAAGGAATGCTATTCCAGAGGCTGCTGCTTTAATTCAAGTGTCACTGGGGTTAAATGGTGTTTTTACCTTAAAAACACAGGTAGAGTATATAGTACAGTGGTAAAGTGGGAGCATGTAGTGCTATTGATTACAGATTTGATGGAGCTTAAACATGGATAAGGTCCATGGCTCTAAGAGTTTATCTTGTGTATCCTTTATTCTTAGTCATGGTCAGATAAGATTAGAAAATACCATTTAAGTGGAAATTTCCTGTTAGCTGTTTTTCAGTTTGCTCAACTGTCTGATTAACTGGTCCTAAAAAAGGACCAAAGGAGCTAAATTGCCCTGTGATCTAGCTAAATTGCCCCAGTAAAAAAAAAAAAAAAAACTAAGCTGCTGTAATTCCTGGATGTTTCCTTACTGCATCAACAGGAAGTGACAAGAAACAATGTAATGTGGAACCGTACAGCAGAAGGGATTGCGGCTACCCCACAATAAGTGCAGCGGAATGTAAGAAGAGGAATTGTTGCTTTGACTGCAGCATTCCCGGGGTTAACTGGTGTTTCTTCAAGTCACAAGGTATGGAGCTGCTGTATAGTTACTCGCAAGTCAGTAGTTGTATGATGCTCACACCTGTTAAGCTGGATACACACAGAATGCCCTACACAGGGGGTGAAATGAGCGCCCCCCCCCCACCCCCCGTACGCTCAGCACACATCACGCTGTGCTGAGCGGGGGGAGAGATGTGTGCTGAGCAGTTCGCTCAGCACACATCTCTCCCCAAAATCAGGCCGTGAATACGGACCTTAAAACTGGATCCACACTTAGATTATCTGTCCAATTTTTTTTTCTAGTTGAAACAAAATTATGCTAATATGTGGCAGCAAATGACAATTGACCATTTGCTCACAAACACTGGAAAACATCCAAAAATGGTCATTTAGATAAATTGGTTAAATCCATTTCATTTAGCTAATTTATCCAAACTACCTTTATTGTATCTTTGTGGGTGAATGATGTGTGGGTCAGTGTTGAGGGTGGTGGAGGAGATGGGTAATAGGCACAGCAGGGTGTGGACAGTCAAATAGTGTGCTTAGAGGTTCAGAGTCATTGTATGAGACTCTGGCAACAGTGACTTGATGAGTCTGGTGTCCATAGGGTGGGACGCATTAACCTTTTTATGCTATTGAAATAGTTCTCCTCCTGACCGACGCAGTTCCTTGCTCCGTGGTTGGTGTATTGTCCTGTTGCAGCGCCTCTCCACTGTGGTCACAGTGAGCTGTGTGGTGTTGCTGGCGCATGCCAATCTCCCCCCAACCTCCCTCTTGCATTTCAGACCTACGTACGCATGATGGGATCTTGTATGATATGCGCGTGTGCTGTAGAGATGAAAGTGGGGGTGAGGAGGCAGATCGTGAGATGGGGAAACTTTGTGGACTGTTAGCGAAGGGGAGCACTGGGCAATCTGAGTTGCAAAGAGGGCAGCAGAAGAGGTTATTGCATGTGCACTGGTGACAGGTCCATCATTGGTGGCCAGCCTCAGTGGTAAAGGGGTACATGAGCTAGTGTCCCTTGGCCAGCCATGTACCATGGCCACCTCCCTACATCCTATATATTCTCCCTGATCTGTCACTTTGTTACGGTCTGCTGCTGGCACTGGTGTATCGTCCTGCAGTTGCCGTCTCCGCCCATTGCTGTGACTTCCCCCAGAGTTAGCCACACAGAGTGACAGATCTGGGAAAATATATAGGAGATCATTACTTTCACTTGCAGCCTACCTTATTTTTTGCAGCCTAGCATGCTCCTGACCCCTTCTCTCACTAATACTTATACAACATTCATGAACTTATCTTAAGGTTTCTTTATTATTCAGTCACACTGTCTTGGATCCAAACCATTTCCTGTGGCATTGCAGTCAAACAATTGAGCTATTTACCCTTGCATAGAAAGGTATAATCTAAGCTAGAGAATTCTATTTGGAGCTCACCTTGTACTTTGTGAAGAAATAATCAGCTTTGTGGCTGAGCAGATATATGGAGTGTGTGGCTGCACACTGCATTGATCTGCTGAGTTGCAATGCTAATAATTTTTTTTTTTGCAAAGTACCAATAGCTTCATTGTGAAGGTGGAAAGAAGAGTATTACGGCATGGAATGTACAAACTGCGAGACCCTGCTGGTAGCGCCTTTGTCTATTTAGTAGGAAGGGCACGTAACAGCCGGGGGGCAATGGAGGAAGCCCCTTTAGGGCTGGAGCCCGGCGGCAACTGACTCCGTTGTCTCTGGCAGTTCCGCCCCTGGACTAGAGGAATGGTCAAGAACATGGCAACATTTAATGCCAAAAAATGCAAAATCATACACGTCTCAAAAATGCAAAGGCTAACTATAATATTAAGGGCATTATAATGGCAAGAGGAAAGCTATCTAAGTATTACTATTTCAGGTGAGCAATGTAACAAAGCAATAGGAAAGGCAAGTCAGATGCTTGTTTGCATAGGTTAAAGAACCAGTAGCAGAAAAAAGTAATACAGGTTGAGTATCCCATATCCAAATATTCCGAAATACGGAATATTCCGAAATACGGACTTTTTTGAGTGAGACTGAGATAGTGAAACCTTTGTGTTTTGATGGCTCAGTGTACACAAACTTTGTTTAATACTCAAGTTATTAAAAATGTTGTATTAAATGAACTTCAGACTGTGTGTATAAGGTGTATATGAAACAAATGAATTCTGTGAATGTACACACACTTTGTTTAATGCACAAAGTTATAAAAAATATTGGCTAAAATGACCTTCAGGCTGTGTGTATAAGGTGTATATGAAACATAAATGCCTTCTGTGCTTAGATTTAGGTCCCATCACCATAATATCTCGTTATGGTATGCAATTATTCCAAAATACAGAAAAATCCGATATCCAAAATTCCTCTGGTCCCAAGCATTTTGGATAAGGGATACTCAACCTGTAATGCCACTGTATAGGTCCTTGGTACAGCCACATTTAGAATCCTGTGTTCAGTTCCAGAAGCCATATCTCCAGAAGGCTGTAAATACATTAGGGCAACTAAAATTGTGCATGGCCTACATCACAAAACTTACCTGGAAATACTAAAAAATGTTGATGTGTATAGTTTGGAGAAGGGAAGAGGGAACATACAGTAATAGAAACATTTAAATATATAGGGAGGAATGTAATAGGGTGTGAGAATCAGAAAGTGAGAGATTTTGTGTTTTTTCCTGTTGTTTTTTTTTTGTTTTTGTTTGATTGTTTGTTTTTAAAGTGGCAATCCTTTACATGGCAAAACCAGGTTGATATTTGCCATGTAAAGGATTGCCACCGTGGGCATGTGTAGAAGGGGCACTGCTACTGTTGGCATTATGTGTGTAAGCTGCACTGATATGGTGGTTATGTGTATAAAGGGCACTGCGACTGTGGGTATTATTATTATTATTATTATTATTACATGCGGTGTAATGACAATAAGATAGTGCTACTGTGTGGCGTATTTTGATTTGGGGTGCTATTGTGTGGCCATGCCCCTTCCTTGTGATACCACACCTTCTTTTTTTAAGGAGCGCACTGTCCCTTTATTAAGTATTGGAGAGAGGGCCCAAATTAATAGTTTGCAGGGAGGCGCCAAACACCCTAGCACTGGCCCTTTGGTAGGGGACAGGATTTGCTTCTGCTTGTGCACATATGTTATGATTGCCAGCCAACAGCACTGGTTTTGCCTATAACACTAACTATAAATATTTTGAATTGGTCCTGGACCACCAATCCAAGGCACCCCTGCAAGTGTCCTGAGGCACCCCAGGGTGCAGTTTGAGAACCACTGGTCTAGTGAGTACCCAGGATAATTATTGTAGCTGGTCTGCGGGTAACAGCTCTCAGATCAACTTCTAGAAAAAATGCAGCAATGTAATTTGAGTGACAAACTGCAGAGATGAACCCTTTCTGTGACTGCTGCACAGGGATCACACAAACTTTATTCATAGGGCTGACTTCACTTAGGGGAGATGTTCTCACCCCGCAAAGAAGTGCGAGTATATACCGCACTTACGGTACCATTGGATTTACAGATATTTTCTTGCAATACACTCTGGGGGTCATTCTGAGTTGATTGCTCGCTAGCAGTTTTTAGCAGCCATGCAAACGCATTGTCGCTGCCCACTGGAGAGTGTATATTCACTTTGGAGAAGTGCGAACACTTGAGCAGCAGAGCGCCTGCAAAATCGTTTCAAAATAAGACCAGCACTGTAGTTACACTTCGTGTGCGTTGATTCTAACAACCGAGGGACGGCTTTTGATGTCACACACCCATCCAGCGAATGCCCAGCCACGTCTGCATTTCTTCTGCCACGCCTGCATTTTTCCAAGCACTCCCTGAAAACGGTCAGTTGACACCCAGAAACGCCCTCTTTCTGTCAATCTCCTTGTGGCCTGTTCTGTGATTGGAAAAATCGCTAGAACTAGTGCAAAACCACAATGGACTTTGTACCCGTACGATGCGCATGCACATTACGGAGCATGCGCATGCACAGATTAGCCATTTTTTTTCAACTGATTGCTACGCAGCGAACAACGGCAGCATGCGATCAACTCGGAATGACCCCCTATATACATAGAAACATGGATTTTTACTGCAGGAATTATGGTTAGTTTAGGGGTATCGGTTAGGGTCAACAGAGGTGTAGCTAGGGGTCCAAGCGCCCCTGGCAAAGTAAGGGACTGGCGCCCCCCCTTTCGATAAAGCATTGCAGTCCATTGGCGGTTACCATGTTGGAGCCACAGCAACTGACCCCCTCCCCCACACGCTGCCCTACATCATCGGCTGGGATTCACTGTTGGTGTGAAGCCACTGGGAACAGTCTGGTAGCATTAGCAGCAGTCTGTGTCATAGATAGGGAAGGCAGAAGGTTAACTAGCTAATAGCAGTCTGTTGGCAGCAGAGGCTGGGCGGGGGGCTGAGAATGAGCCAACGCTGATCAGTGTCCAGTCTGCTCAGACAAAAATATTTTGTGATCAGGGCTGGTTCTAGACCAAAGGAGCCAATGGCAAAAATTTCCTTTGGCACCCCCCCCCCCACACACATACACACACACACACACACACACACACACACACACACACCAAAAAAGAACATATCCCAGTTTAACATAACGCTATGTGGTGCAAGGTGTGGAGCTGGTCACTTGTATCAGACCTCTGACATTTGCCTTTTCACCCATATTGCATACTTTTTCTTGCAGGTTGTGTCTTAATTCAAGAAGTGTTCTAAGTACTTCAGCTTAGTATCTTTACTGACCCCTCTTTACCCCACAAAAAAATGGAGCCTTTGACTCGGACCGTCAGTGAGGCCGGCAGGTGGTTTTCATACTGGGCTATCCAGCTCTTCGGTGGCGGTGGCAGGGACATTCAGAAAAGGGCCAGCACAGCAAAATGCATAATAATGGCAATACAGTATGGACCACAGGGACTGGACAAAGTGATGGGGTAAAAGGAGGGGGGAGGGTTTAGTTGGCCTGTTAATTGTTTTCCTGCTTAAATTGAGCAGTTGGTGGATACACTTTAAAAAGCAATATTGGCACTGTGGCCCCATTATTTCTGTTCTTAATACTTGGAGCCCTGAACAAGTGTCCCCTTTGTCCCCCCTGTCACTGGGCCTGTTCAGGCGTTACCTATGGAGAAGCTGCGACATGACATCCTAGGACACGATACTGCACCATGCATCACCATTATATTTCAGTGTGCCTTGTCAATATTTAAATCTTGTTCTGTGTGACGTGAGTTGTAAATGGTTGAAAATCTCTGTGCTACAGTATCGTCACCATGTAGTTATAACAACACCGCAAAACCACCAAAAGACGTGTTTTGGTAGAGGGACTGCTGGAGGGGCCCATTGGGGCCCCCAGTTTGCTACCCCACCCCAGTATACCTGTGCTGTAGCCAGTGGAAGGGGCACTATCTTCCCGGTGATCTCTTCGGGAAGATGGTGCCGCACATAGAAAGCAAAGACTCTGGCTGCACTCTCCTGCCCTCGCTCTAAGCAAGGTGATCGGGCCACAAAAGGACCCCTGTCGGACCTCGGCCTGTGGGCCACAAAAGGATGCATTGGGGGCGGCATGCGGCCCATGGGTTTGACACCCCTGCCCTAGAGTATCAAAATTTGTTTCACGGCACCCCTAGGCCAAAGTTTTTTTTATTGAGAAATTCAGAAAAAAATATAAAATTAAGTAAATTGTGTTTATAGCATGTCATCCTCAGGTTCAGTTATGTTGTGAGGGAATGGTTTTGCCAATTTAATAAAGTATAAATAATTTTAATTGGTCCTGGACCACCAAACTATGCTACCAGTGCAAGAACCCCAGTTTGGAAACTACTGCCATAAAATAAACATTTTTTGTTTTTTTTAAACTACATGTAATACACCTTAGATCTCAGTTCCTAAAAGGTTTTAAACCCTTGCATACAGTAAACTACACATATTTAAAAATCCTACACCGGGCACAAGTGCTCACGGGCCAATTTCATGGCAGTCTCGGATAGGAGGGCATTGTGGATTCACCAAGGGAATGCTGATGCTGACTCCAAGAAGAAAGGGAGTCTCTTCCCTATGAAGGTGAAGCCTTGTTTGGCGACGGCCTAGTTAATTTGATCTCGGCAGCTCCCGCAGGTAAGTCATCCTTCTTGCCCTATGTTCCCTCTCAACGGATGAAGACGCATCATTATCTGACGCAGTCATTTCGGCCCAATAGATATGCAAGAAGTTAAGATTCCCCTTTCTTTGCAGGTAGAGGAAGGAAAAGAGGGAAGAGGTCTGTAGCCTCTTCAAGATCGCAGGAGCAGAGATCGTCCTCTGCTTCTGCCAAATCCACTGCATGACGCTGGGGCTCTCTTGCAGGAGCCCGCACCAGTGGGGGCACGTCTAAAACTCTTCAGTCAGTTCTAGATTCATTCGGACCTGGACTCGTGGGTTTTACAAATAGTGTCCCAAGGGTACAAACTGGGGTTTCAAGACGTTCCCCCTCACCGATTGTTCAAATCAGCCTTAGTCAGCAGGGAGAAGGTTTTTATTCAAGCCTCTTCGTGGTCCCGAAGCCGGACGGCTCAGTCAGACCAATCTTAAATCTGAAATCCCTTAATTTCTACCTAAAGAAATTCAATTTCAAGATGGAATCTCTCAGGGTAGTGATCTCCAGTCCGGGGGATAAAGGAGATTTCATGGTTTTGGTAGACATAAAGGATGCCTACTTATATGTTCCCATTTAGCCACTGCATCAAGCTACCTGAGGTTTGCAATTCAGGATTGTCATTACCAATTTCAGACGTTGCCGTTTGGTCTGTCCACGGCTCCGAGGATTTTCACCAGGGTGATGGCGGAAATGATGGTCCTCCTTCGCAAGCAAGGAGTCACAATTATCCCGTACTTGGATGATCTCCTGATAAAGGCGAGATCCAGGGACCAGTTGGTGCAAAACATCTACTCTCCCTGACAGTTCTTCAACAACATGGTTGGCTCCTAAACTTGCCAAAATCGCAGTTGGTCCCAATGACGCGGTTGTTGTTTTTGGGAGTGATACTGGACACAGAAGAGGTTTTCTTCTAGTGGAAAGGCTCTGGAGATCCAGAGTCTGGTCAAACAAATTCTGAAACCAGCAAGAGTGTTAATCCATCAATGCATTCAGTTGCTGGGGAAGATGGTCGCGGCCTACGAGGCCATTCAGTTTGGCAGGTTCCATGCCAGAGTGTTCCAGTTGGACCTGTTGGACAAGTGGTCCGGATCCCACCTACACATGCACCGGAGGATAATCCTGTCTTCCAAGACCAGAATCTCACTCCATTGGTGGCTGCACAGTTCTCACCACCTAGAGGGGCGATGGTTCGGGATCCAGGACGGGATCCTAGGGACCACGGATGCAACCCTCCGAGGCTGGAGAGCAGTCACACAGGGGGAAAACATCCAAGGAAGATGGTCAAGTCTTCCTTGGATGTTTTCATCTCCACATAAATGTTCTGGAGTTAAGGGCCATTTAATAACTGCAGACACAGTACGCACTGGGACGGGTGCCCAGCATCCTCTACGGACTAAGAGAAAAGGATTTACCGGTAGGTATTAAAATCCTATTTTCTCTAACGTCCTAGAGGATGCTGGGGACTCCGTAAGGACCATGGGGATAGACGGGCTCCGCAGGAGACATGGGCACTTTAAGAAAGACTTTAGTTCTGGGTGTGCACTGGCTCCTCCCTCTATGCCCCTCCTCCAGACCTCAGTTTGATACTGTACCCAGTGGAGATTGGGTGCTTTTCAGGAGCTCTCCTGAGCTTTCTGACAGAAAGTATTTTGTTAGGTATTTAATTTTCAGGGAGCACTGCTGGCAACAGACTCCCTCATCGAGGGACTGAGGGGAGAGAAGCAGCCCTACTCTCTGAGTTGCAAGGTCCTGCTTCTTAGGCTACTGGACACCACTAGCTCCAGTGGGATTGGTACGCAGGATCTCACCCTCGCCGTCCGTCCCAGAGCCGCGCCGCCGTCCCCCTCGCAGAGCCGGAAGATAGAAGCCGGGTGAGTATGAGAAGAAAAGAAGACTTCAGAGGCGGCAGAAGACTTCATGATCTTCACTGAGGTAACGCACAGCACTGCAGCTGTGCGCCTTTGCTCCCATACACCTCACATACTCCGGTCACTGTAAGGGTGCAGGGCGCAGGGGGGGCGCCCTGGGCAGCAATATAAACCTCTTTCGCAAAAATATAACATATATACAGCTGGGCACTTTATATATGTATAAGCCCCCACCAATTTTAGTTTAAGCGGGACAGAAGCCCGCCTCCGAGGGGGCGGGGCTTCTCCCTCAGCACTCACCAGCGCCATTTTTTCTCCACAGCACCGCTGAGAGGAAGCTCTCCGGACTCTCCCCTGCTTATACCACGTTAGACAAGAGGGTTGAAAAGAGGGGGGGGGGGCACATAATTCGCAAATTACATACAGCAGCACTACTGGGCAAACATTAAGTTACTGTTTTATTCCTGGGTTATATAGCGCTGGGGGGTGTGCTGGCATACTCTCTCTCTGTCTCTCCAAAGGGCCTTGTGGGGAAACTGTCTTCAGAAAAAGCATTCCCTGTGTGTGTAGTGTGTCGGTACACGTGTGTCGACATGTCTGAGGAAGAAGGCTATATTAGAGAGGAGCGGGAGCAAATGAATGTGGTGTCTCCGCCGACAGCTGATTGGATGGATATGTGGAATGTTTTAAATGCTAGTGTAAACTCATTGCACAAAAGATTAGACAAGGCAGAAGCTTTGGGACAGTCAGGGTTTAAACCCATGCCTGATCCTATGTTGCAGGGACTGTCAGGGTCTCATAAGCGCCCACTATCCCAGATTGTTGACACAGATACCGACACGGATTCTGACTCCAGTGTCGATTACGATGATGCAAAGTTACAGCCAAAATTGGCAAAATCCATTCGATTTATGATTATGGCAATAAAAGATGTTTTGCACATCACAGAGGAACCCCCTGTCGCTGACAAGAGGGTACATATGTACAAGGGTAAGAAGCCTGAGGTAACCTTTCCCCCCTCACACGAGCTGAACGAGTTATGTGAAAAAGCTTGGGAATCTCCAGATAAAAGACTGCAGATTTCCAAAAGGATTCTTATGGCGTATCCTTTCCCATCAACGGATAGGTTACGATGGGAATCCTCCCCTAGGGTGGACAAAGCATTAACACGCTTATCCAAGAAGGTAGCCCTCCCGTCCCAGGATACGGCTACCCTCAAAGAGTGTGCTGACCGCAAACAGGAGATTACCCTGAAGTCCATTTATACACATTCAGGTACCTTACTCAGACCGGCAATTGCGTCGGCCTGGGTGTGTAGTGCTGTAGCGGCATGGACAAATACCTTATCTGAGGGGATGGATAGCCTAGACAAGGATACTATTTTATTGACCCTGGGGCATATAAGAGATGCTGTCCTATATATGTGTGTATGCAAACTACAGGTGGTGCTGCAGGGCCCACACCCTTTTACTTGTCTTGTAGAGCAGCTCTGAAGCTGTTACAGTGCCCAGCTGCTGCAAGAAATCAGCTTGAATGCTTCAGGGGCTTGGGCATGGCCAACATGAGCCCCACACCGAAGGAGGGTGGGGGTGTTTAATGCAAACTTGGGGTTATCCAAGCGCCGCAAAAGGCCATGCCCTGCATGCCCCTTTTCTCTTTTCATATACAGATGAGGGTTCCAGCCAACTTTGGCCCACTGCTTGGATGACATCACCGTATGCAAATCCGTCTGCTGCAGACCTTCCCCCAGGAATGCTTGCAATAGTTGTTGCATATGGTTTAATGTCTGAGGGTGCTTCAGTATTAGGCAGCCTTCCGCCCTCCCATGTTCATCTGAAAAGATGTGGTCTCCCTGTAGTTGTTGTCCCCAGACGAGAGTTCCCTTGTGCTTCCTCAGTTAAATCTCCTTAACTTGACGGGGGTGTGCCCGAGCAGCCGCCCTCCCCAGCCCTATCCCAACACATACTTATCTTGCATATGAGATCTCTTGATCATGAAGATAGTTCTCACAGGTTGAGGTTCATCCTGGCCCCGCTCCCCGCTGGAGATCGCTGATGGGGACAGCAGCGGGGCTTCAGCAGAAGGGTGAGTATGTGTGGCCAGAGACCTCCCTTCCCATGTGCAGGCCTGCAGAGTCTGCCGCGCAGGATGGGGCATGTGGCACTCTCCCTCCCAGGGGCTCTTCCAGATGTAGCTCCTCAGCAGTATTTTTCCCGGGCTGCGCGGCGCTCTCCCCGACTGGCATCCGCCCTGGAACACTGCCTTCCTCAACGCAACATCAGCAGGGGGCCCTGGCCTCATCACCATCCCAGGTCTTTCTCATGTATGTATCATGTATGTGTGTGTGATATATGTATGAATCATATATGTTTGTGATATATATATATATATTCCATAGACAAAAAACCGTACGGTTTCACATGTCCCATTAAGGCTTCTTAGACATGATCGAAATTTCAGAAACCTGTTGTAACTCTTCCACTCAAACTCCAAAAAGCAATGAAATTCCGATCATTAAGGCTGACGCCTTAATGGACGTGTTCCTTGCGCAATACAGATATGGTATGCCATCACAGCCTGTGGGTAAGTGCAGATTCAGCACTCTCACAGAGTGAGATTGCTGTCACTCACACAATGGTGGAGCTGCTAATTCACAGATTTGTGTGCTCATTGGAATACACACATGCAGTCTATGCAACTGAAGGTCTGAGCAGTTTTGTGGTGCTCCCATCCCACACAGTGCCCACAACCATCCCATTCAGTCAACACAACAAAGCCACCTTCTTACAACATCCTTCTAACTCCATACATCCATCTCACTTAGTATACACATTTAGCTCCCTCAAACATCTTGGTTAATTGCTAAACTATAATACCCCATCTACGGTCTATGCATCTACACTTACTTCCCCTATACACCCCCATGCTGCCTGGTCTTCCCCAATCCCTACTGCTGTGTTCTCCCATCTGTGCTAGTCTGTACTAACTTATCTGTACCATCTGTCTTTCCCCACCTGTGCATTGTCTGTACCACCGTTTCCTTCTCTCTGTGCTGCTCAGTGTTTCCTTCTTCAACGTCACTCTGCCTCCTCCAGTACATGGCACACTGTCTTCTCTCCCATCTGCACCAGTTTTCTACCCATCCATGCCAGTGTTTTCAACCCATCTGCACCATTTCCCCCATCTGCACCGCTCTGTCTCCCTTCCCATACTTGCTGCTTAATCTACCCCCTATCCACACCACTCTTACCCTATTCATGTAGCTGACATCCTGAAGGTAAATTTAGTGCATCCTGCGCTCTTGGCAGGGGGATAACCGCCACAGCCCACCCCCCAGTGGTCCGGAAACGCCTCCGTTGTGCAGACCATGCCCTGCCAATGGCATTCTAACGCTGTTTGCACGCCCCTCTCCTTCCCCGCAACCACCTCTGCCTATCAATCAGGCAGGGTGATAGCATCTCACTGGGCTCCTGGGGTACGCACGCGCAGTGCGGCCATTGCACGTGCGCACCTCACAAACTAATTCAGACTGCAATCGCTGCTGCTGCTGTGGTCTGAATTACCCCCTGTGTTTCTCTGTCCCCCCCATTAGTGCTGCTTAGTGTTCCCTCTATCCACACACTTCTGTTCCCCCATCCACACCGCTCTCCTCCCTCCAATCAACAACACTCTTACCTCATCTGAGCAGCTTTATCTTCCGCTCAGACCTTCAGTTGCATAGACTGCATGTGTGTATTCCAATGAGCACACACATCTGTGAATTAGCAGCTCCACCATTGTGTGAGTGACAGCAATCTCACTCTGTGAGAGTGCTGAATCTGCACTTACCCACAGGCTGTGATGGCATACCATATCTGTATTGCGCAAGGAACACGTCCATTAAGGCGTCAGCCTTAATGATCGGAATTTCATTGCTTTTTGGAGTTTGAGTGGAAGAGTTACAACAGGTTTCTGAAATTTCGATCATGTCTAAGAAGCCTTAATGGGACATGTGAAACCGTAAGGTTTTTTGTCTATGGAATTTCATCGCTTTTTTTAAATTTATTTTTTTTATTCAGAAATGTAAAATTTCACTGTAAGAATAAACATTTGATTTTTTAAATGTTTAATGAAAATGTTCGTATAACATCACTGTTCTGTGCAAAATAATTTTATTAACCAAACCAAATTGTTTAAGGTCCGTACACACTTAACGATTTAATGAGCGACGTCGCTCATTTTATAGTTAAGTGTGTATGCAGCCAGCGACAAACGATGCGCGGCCCCGCGGGTCGGCAACAATCTTCGCTGTCGGTAGGGCATGCAGGAAGGATGTGGACTGTCGTCCACGACCTTCATGCAGGGCTGGCGGGGGCGTGACGTCACTGAGCGATATGAGCGGTCATATCGCTCAGTGTGTACAGTCGGCCGCCGGCCGGCCCGGGAGGGGAAACATTAGACGATGTAGCTCACAGAGCGACATCGTTTAATGTGTACGGGCCTTTAGACTTTGGTCAAAATATTTTGCTGCCTTTGCAGCTGATGCAGGGAGGGGGGTAGGCGGCAGCAGCCTGTAACTGAGGCTGGAGGTAGGCGTGAAATGCATTGCTTGTACGTGTGAGTGCGTGGTGTCAGGTGCTGCGCGTGTATATGTGTGTGTGTGTCAGGTGCTGCCTGTGTATGTGTGTGTCAGCTCCTGTGTGTATGTGTGTGTCAGGTGCTGCGTGTATATATGAGTGTGTCTGATGGTGCGTGTGTATGCGTCAGCTGCCGCACGTGTGTGTGTGTGTGTGTGTGTGTGTCAGGTGTTGCGGGTGTATATGTGTGTGAGTATCAGGTGCTCCGCGTGTGTACAAGTGTATGTCTGGTGCTGTGCATGAATACGTATGTCTGTGTCAGGTGATGCGCGTGTACATGAGTGTGCGTCAGGTGCTGCGCGTGTACATGAGTGTGCATTAGGTGCTGCGCGTGTACATGAGTGTGCGTCAGGTGCTGCGCGTGTACATGTGTGTGCGTCAGGTGCTGCGCGTGTACATGTGTGTGCGTCGGGTGCTGCACGTGTACATGTGTGTGCCTCAGGTGCTGCACGTGTCTATGTGTGTGTGAGTAAGGCACTGCATGTGTATGTGTGTGTCTGATGATGTGCGTGTATATGTATGTGTCAGGTGCTGCGTGTATATGCATGTGTCAGGTGCTGCGTGTATATGCATGTGTCAGGTGCTGCGTGTATATGCATGTGTCAGGTGCTGCGTGTATATGCATGTGTCAGGTGCTGCGTGTATATGCATGTGTCTGGTGCTGCATGTTTATTTTATTGTGTCTGATGGTACGTGTGTGTGTCAGGTGCCGCACGTGTATATGTGTGTGTGTGTCAGGTGTTGCGCGTGTATGTGTGGGTCAGGTGCTGCATGTTTATTTTATTGTGTCTGATGCTACGTGTGTGTGTCAGGTGCCGCACGTGTATGTGTGTGTGTCAGGTGTTGCGCGTGTATGTGTGGGTCAGGTGCTGCATGTTTATTTTATTGTGTCTGATGCTACGTGTGTGTGTGTCAGGTGCCGCACGTGTATGTGTGTGTGTCAGGTGTTGCGCGTGTATGTGTGTGTCAGGTGCCGCGCGTGTATGTGTGTGTCAGGTGCCGTTCCCCTTCTTCCCATCCCAGCTCTCTCTGTAGAATACAGCTCTGCACCCAGAGAGAGGGAAAGACTAGGGGGCTGATCACTGCACTGCTCACTTTTTGGTCATGAGTTCGGCCTCCTGTTTCTTCCAGTGCTGTGTTCCTGCAGCCTAGCCCTCCCTGTTGTGCCAGAGAATCAGCCCTTCCTTCCCCTGACAGAGAGAGAGAGCCCGAGGCAGAGACACTCTTCCCATAGCTGGCCTACCCCCAGTACTTCAGCACTGGCCATGCGGCAGTCAACAAAGGAGACCAGCAGGGGGTTCTGGCAGCATCAGCTGTGGCCGCAGCTGGATCGGGGAGGCCTGCAGTGTCTGAGGTGGGCAACACTTCCTCCGCCGCTGTCACCTTCCCCTGCCGGAGAGAAAGCCAGAGACATACCCTTCCCGCAGCTGGGATACCCCTAGTACCTCAGCGCTGGACAGGCAGAAGTCTATGGAGGGGACCGGCAGGGGTTTCGGGCCGCAGCAGTAGCAGCGGCCGCAGTCAGATCAGGGAGGCCTGCAGGGTCAGAACTGGGCAGCACTTCCACCAACACTGTCACCTCTGTGCTGGGCATGTACACCAGTCCGTACGGACGGAGGTGTCCACAACAGGCAGCAGTATAATGAGTCAGACAAACTCATTACACGCTGCCCACTGCTGCGCCGCATGCCCTCGATGGAGGAAGCCTAGATGCGGTCCCCAGCGGCAGCGAGGGAGAAGGGTGATCACATCACCCTTCAACCCGGCACCTCACAATCAGCTGGGGATCTGCAGTAGCTTCATCTCTCTCTTCCTCTCCCTCTCTGACAGCACAGCAGCCCCTCTGGGTCCCATGTAGCTCTGCCCCCCTGCTCACAGTTCACTCGGCCTCTCCTGATTAAAAAGAAAATAAGAGCCTGACCTGCTGCTCAGATGCGAGGAGGGGACGGGCGGTAGGTCCTCTGTGAGTACACTACACAGTCAAAATTAACTCTGACTCCTCACAACAGTGTGGACTGCAGGCGACGTCAGATGCCAATTTGGGTGTGCTTGCCGCACTACCTGCCCATCAAGCCCAACGTGGCATTTTGTATTAGGAACCCTATAACAGCATTCCGACATCCCTCCCTATGACGCTGCCATCCATACACTGCCGCTCTCATACATCCGTACACCGCCACTCTCATACATCCGCACACTGCCGCTCTCACACAACTGTACACTGTTGCTCTCATACATCCATACACTGCCGCTCTCATACATCCGTACAACCCCGCTCTCATACATCCGTACAACCCCGCTCTCATACATCCGTACAACCCCGCACTCTTACAGCCGCACTCTTACAGCCGTACTCTTACAGCCGTACAATTACAGCCGTACTCTTACTGCCGCACTCTTACAGCAGCACACCGCCGCACGCATACAGCCGCACACCATCGCACTCATACAGCCGCACACCGACGCAGTTATACAGCCGTACATTGCCGCTCTCATACATCCGCACACTGCCGCTCTCATACATCCGCACACTGCCGCTCACATCTATACATACATAGCCTCCATACATCTACACATCCAATCCCCGCGCAAGGGAACACTGAAATCACTATCAGTTTTCCCCGGGGTGTGACCACAGCAAGCCACTACTCCGGCCACCTTCTTGTGACACCAAAATGCATCTTACCTATCATCAGGGTGGTGCTGCTGCTGGGGGCAGGTTGCTGCCTCAGTCTCCTAGTTGGTGCTGCGATTGGAGGGGGTACTGCTTCCCTGTGCTGCCACTGTCTCCCGGATCATCGTGCCGCTGGCTGAATTGCAGCTTGACGCTACTGCTGCCGGGAGTAACAGCTTCCTGACTGTTGTTGCTGGTGGCTGCCTACTGCTCATTGCCGCCGGAACACTGACCGGCTCGGCAGTGATGCTGGCGGAGGAGTAGTGGCGGTGGGGTGGTGCCTGCTCCCTTCCCTCGAGCATGCCGCAGTGTAAAAAAATAAATAATAGAGAGCATACCAGGGTGAGAGTCTGTATGGATCACAGTGATTACACGGGGCACAGCATAAGGACACCTTGCTGTGAGGGGCTCTGCCCACACAGATTGCTGCACCCTCTCTGATGTCAGCCGCTGCCCTCTCGTTCTCTGGGCGGCCAGTTCCAGTGTGAGGTAGGAGAGGAAGAGAACACACAGGTGTTAGGCGCCGTGGTCCGCGATGTCCTCGCGGCCCGGCGCCTAGCAACTAGGGACGCCGAGCGTGCTAGCCGCCGGCTCCCTAGCAACGCTAGGACGCCGGGCGCGCTGAGCCGCCTGGACCCTAGCAACGGGGACGCCACGGACGGACTGCGCTCCCCTTGCAGGGTCAATCAAGTGAACTACACACACACACTTGTCTTCTGGTCGTGCAGCAAGGCAGCTGCACGGCATTGTGCTAATCAGGCTCTGAACTTCTGATTGAAGGACTCCCTGCTAAATACCTTCTCAGTGCTTCACACAGACGCCGGTAATAGCTTCCTGCATGCTGCTTTGGTTTGCTGACGTCTGTTCCTGTTCTGCTGTGTCCGGTCATTCCTGTCCTCAGAGTTCCTGAATCTTAGTGTTGTCATCTCTTCCCAAGGAGTCTTCCGGTCCTCATTTACCCGCAACAGTCGCTAGAGGATCTCGTGTGGTTTTCATGAGTGGCGGCTCTGCCGCGTGCTGCGGCCTAGGCCGCTTTATTTTGTATTCTGTGTTGGTGCATTTGCGGAGGTTTACGCTCCCACACTCCTCTCCGGAACTCGCCAGTGCCGGGTAGAAGAGTGGACAAGTGGGTATTTTGGTTGTCCTTTTCCCTGGCGGTTTTCCGCACATACTCTAGTTTAAAGTTAGTTTTGAGCCCCTGGCTTTGTTGTTTAGTAGAGGGCCCCTTGTTATCACCCTGTCTCGGATTTCTCTTTGTCTCCCATTAAGACCTGAGGGGGCATCGGAGTTGGGCAGACGTAATCCGCCCTTCAAACGCGGCTGCCATGGGCCCAAGCAACCATAGTCTCGCAAGAGATTTCTGACAGCACGGGCGAGACAACGGAGATAGGGCGCCAGGGGCTATTCCCGTTCCCACTCCCTTTCCAAGCATTACGTTCCAGTACTCAGGTCCTTGCTATAAGATATCCCCAGACCAGAGTATTGGAATCATAACAACAGGAGAGCAGCCCTGATATATAACAGAGGTGGAAGTTCTATAGGCAGCAGAGACGGAGACCAGCAAGCCAGTCTCCCAGTGCCCTGATCACTACACGCCGCCAGCACAGCATTACAGGAGGGTCCTATAGTGCTGCCCTGAGCTAACAGGTGTGTGTACCAGTGTGCTGAGCCCTGGTGTCTCTGAGAGGGGTGAGGTCACCGTGCCGCTTTAGTATATGGCTTTTCCTTAGTACTGTAAGTTACAGCCCTGCACTAGTAGTGGCAACTCTGCCCTATGTGAACCTGTGAGGTTATTTTCCTATTTACAGAATAACCGGGGAGAAGGCGGCCATATTGCGGCTCTCAAGAGAAGGCACTCTAGTACACCCCCTGCTGGCGGCCACTGCGCAGGCGCAACAAAATGAAATGCCCGATCTCTATAATGGGGCATATTTCTCTTAATTAAAAAAAACCTGTAACTTTCTGAAAAACCACAACCCCAAAAGGAACTTCACAGGGACATGCTCTATCTAATAAAACAAACCCCAAGTCATATATATATATATATATATATATATAATAAGATTTTACTCACCGGTAAATCTATTTCTCGTAGTCCGTAGTGGATGCTGGGACTCCGTAAGGACCATGGGGAATAGCGGCTCCGCAGGAGACTTGGCACAACTAAAGAGAGCTTTAGGACTACCTGGTGTGCACTGGCTCCTCCCCCTATGACCCTCCTCCAGACCTCAGTTAGGATACTGTGCCCGGAAGAGCTGACAAAAAGGAAGGATTTTGAATCCCGGGTAAGACTCATACCAGCCACACCAATCACACCGTACAACTCGTGATATTATACCCAGTTAACAGTATGACAACAACGGAGCCTCTGCACAGATGGCTCTCAACAATAACCCTTTTGTTAACAATAACTATGTACAAGTACTTGGGATGGGCGCCCAGCATCCACTACGGACTACGAGAAATAGATTTACCGGTGAGTAAAATCTTATTTTCTCTGACGTCCTAAGTGGATGCTGGGACTCCGTAAGGACCATGGGGATTATATCAAAGCTCCCAAACGGGAGGGAGAGTGCGGATGACTCTGCAGCACCGAATGAGCGAACTCCAGGTCCTCCTCAGCCAGGGTGTCAAACTTGTAAAATCTTGCAAATGTGTTTGACCCCGACCAAGTAGCAGCTCGGCAAAGTTGTAAAGCAGAGACCCCTCGGGCAGCCGCCCAAGAAGAGCCCACCTTCCTCGTGGAATGGGCTTTTACTGATCTAGAATGCGGCAGTCCCGCCGCAGAATGTGCAAGCTGAATTGTGCTACATATCCAGCGAGCAATAGTCTGCTTTGAAGCAGGAGCACCCATCTTGTTTGGTGCGTAGAGGATAAACAGCGAGTCAGTTTTCCTGACTCCAGCCATTCTGGAAACATAAATTTTCAGGGCCCTGACTACATCCAGCAACTTGGAATCCTCCAAGTTCCGAGTAGCCGCAGGCACCACAATAGGTTGGTTCAAATGAAACGCTGAAACCACCTTAGGCAGAAATTGGGGATGAGTCCTCAATTCCGCCCTATCCATATGGAAAATCACATAAGGGCTTTTACATGACAAAGCCGCCAACTCTGACACACGCCTGGCCGAAGCCAGGGCCAATAGCATGACCACTTTCGACGTGAGATATTTTAACTCCACGGTTTTAAGTGGCTCAAACCAATGTGATTTAAGGAAATCCAACACCACGTTGAGATCCCAAGGTGCCACTGGAGGCACAAAAGGAGGCTGAATATGCAGCACTCCTTTAACAAAAGTCTGAACTTCCGGCAGGGAAGCCAGTTCTTTTTGGAAGAAAATCGACAGAGCCGAAATCTGGACCTTAATGGACCCCAATTTGAGGCCCATATTCACCCCTGACTGTAGGAAGTGCAGGAATCGACCCAGTTGAAATTCCTCCGTTGGGGCCTTCCTGTCCTCACACCAAGCAACATATTTTCGCCATATGTGGTGATAATGTTTTGCGGTCACGTCCTTCCTGGCTTTGATCAGCGTAGGAATGACTTCCTCCGGAATGCCCTTTTCCTTCAGGATCCGGTGTTCAACAGCCATGCAACAAGGACTACCTCCTAGCAATTTACAACTCACGTCTCACAGAACAAGATTTAAATATTGACAAGGCACACTGAAATATAACGGTGATGCATGGTGCAGTATCGTGTCCTAGGATGTCATGTCGCAGCATCTCCATAGGTAACGCCATCACATCTATTCTCTACGTCTGTGTCTGGGACACAGATTTATCCAACCTCACTCTGATATTATTGAAACTTTCACCCAGTCAGTTATTGGTGGTGCCAACAGGGCCACCATCATATGTCTGCATTCCTAATATAGTTTCCTCTTGGGAAAAACATTCAGCCACCGACATGTTGACACACATGTACCAAGTACCCACAGACACATCGGCTTATGGGGGATAGACCTACAGTAAATCTGTCAGAGGGACAGAGAGGATTTTTCAGCTCACAACCCAGCGCCAAAAGTACACAGTCTGGGAAATAATAAACTCTATAGTGATAGACTTGTAACGCTCTATAGATGTGCTGGTGAGGTGAGGAAGAAGCCCCGCCGCTGTAATGGCACGCTTCTGTCCCGCTCAGAAACAAATAATTAATTACGCTGGCGGGGTAAGGACAGTGCCCAGGCACTAATGTCCACTTTTGCCAGCCTTTTGTGAGGAATTTATGCTGCCCACGGTGCCCCCCCCCACCCACCCACATGCCCTGCACCCTGCAGTGCCTGTGTTTGTGTGGAAGCATGGCGCACAGCATTCCGCTCGCTGCGTGGTACCTCAGAATGCCGTCACTGGAGAAGAAGTCTTCTGTTCTTCTGCTACTCGCCTGTCTTCTGACTTCTGGCTCTGTAAGGGGGTGATGGCAGGCTACGGGAGTGGGCATCTAGGCGTACCCAGCGATCAGCACCCTCAGGAGCTAATGGTGTCCTGTCAGGTAGAAGCAGAGCCATTGAACTCACTAGAAGTTGGTCATACTTCTCTCCCCTAAGTTCCACGAAGCAGGGAGACTGTTGCCAGCAGCCTCCCTGAAAATAAGAAAAACTAACATAAGTCTTTTCAGAGAAACTCAGTAGAGCTCCCCTGTAGTGCATCCAGTCTCACTGGGCACAATTCTAAAACTGGAGTCTGGAGGAGGGGCATAGAGGGAGGAGACAGTTCACACCCTTTGAAAGTCTTAAAGTGCCCATGTCTCCTGCGGATCCCGTCTATACCCCATGGTTCTTAATGTGATCCCAGCATCCTCTAGGACGTATGAGAAAACAAATAACGCACACACGAGGAGGAGAGAACAAAGGAAGCTATAAGGAGGGGAGGGGAGGGGGGGGGGGGGGGGGGGGGGAGGTAAGGTAGTAAAGGGATATTGGATAAACTACAACCTTATACATATTCATTAATGTACCAGTAGTTAGAAGTAGAAGAGCTCTAACAGAAACCACAAAGCTTATCTAAAGCCACACCACACTGGATATGCCCAATCTCATTTGATCTTTGAAGCAAAGCAGTATTGGACTTTGTTACTACCAAGCAGTCTCCCATCCATGTATTATCAGATTCTTTAGGTGTTTTTAAACTATCAACACCCTTTTCTTGGTACTGTACATTTAATTTTTACACATATTCTTTTATGTACCAGAAGTTAGAAGTAGAAGAGCTCTAACAGAAACCACGAGCTCATCTACAGCCACAGCACACTGGATTTGCCCAATCTCTCCTGATCATGGAAGCTGAGCAGTGTTGGTCCTGGTTTTAGTACTTGGATGGGAGACCACCAGGAAATACCAGGAGTTGTGTGTATTTTTACAATACCAACACCGTTCTCTTGATGCATTCCATTTTGAAACATTGGGGCAGATCTATTAAGCCTGGTGAACTGATAAAGTGCAAGGTGATAAAGTACCAGCCAGTCAGCTCCTAACTGTCATTTTTCAAACCCAGCCTGTGACATGGCAATTAGGAGCTGATTGGCTGGTACTTTATCACCATGCAAATTATCATTTCACCAGGTTTAATAAATCGTCCGCTTATTCATTTATGTACGAGTAGTTAGAAGTAGAAGAACTCTAACAGAAACCACTAAGCTCATCTACAGCCACACCACACTGTATATGCCCAATATCACCTGATCTTAGGCCTGGTTTGTTCTTGGATGTGAGACCACCTGGGAATACCAGGTGCTGTAGGTAGTTTTATACTACCAACACCGTTCTCTTGATGCATTCTATTTTGAAACTTATTCATTGATGTAGAAGTTAGAAACAGCAAAAATCATCTACAGCCGCATCACACTGGATATGTCCAATCCAGTGGCGTAACTAGAAATTTTTCTCCCCCAAGCCAAGAAATTCTTCGGCGCCCCCCCCCCCCCCCCTTCATGCTCCATAATTGGGAGCAAGAAAGGGATAAATATGCGCGCGCCTAAGGCGCGCGCGTCAAAAAAGGGGCGTGGTTTTGTTGGAGTGGGCGTGGTTTCACATAAAGGGGCGTGGCATTGCAGGAAAAGACTACCTTATACCCCAGTTTTGCAACCTGCACGCCCATACGTTGGCCACCACAGGAAAGAAAAATAATCCTGATTCATGCCCCTTACATTATTTGTCATTTTTCCTCCTTATAGTAATGCCCAGTATACATTATGCCACATACTGCAATGGCCCTTAGACATTATGCCGCACACAATAATGCACGACACAATATGCACACACTGTAATGCCCCCGACACATTATGCCACACACCGTAATGTCTGTGACACATTATGCCACACACCGTAATGCCTGTGACACATTATGACAGGAATCGCAATGCCCGTTATACATTATGCTACACACTGCAATGCCCCTGATACATTATAGCACATACAATGTCTGTGACACATTATGACACACACCGCAATGTCCGTGATACATTATGCCACACACTGCAATGCCCGATACATTATAGCACATACAATGCCTGTGACACATTATGCCACACACTGCAATGACCTTGAGACATTATACCACAATGCCCGTGATATAGTATACCATACACCGTAATGCCTGTGACACATACCGCAATGCCCTGCCCGTTATACCCTATGCCACACATCGCAATGCCCGTTATGTATTATGCCACACTGCAATGACCCTGAGACATTATACCACATACCACAATGCCCGTGATATAGTATACCACACACCGTAATGCCTGACACATTATGACACACACCGCAATGTCCGTGATACATTATGCCACACACTGCAATGACCCTGAGACATTATACCACATATCACAATGCCCGCGATATAGTATACCATACACCGTAATGCCTGCGACACATTATGACACACACCGCAATGTCCGTGATACATTATGCCACACACCGTAATGCCCATTACACATTAAGTCCTACAGTAAGGCTTCTAATTACTTTTCAATTACCTGCTCGTTGTCAGGGGTTTCATGCACTGGGTGTCATGCTCGTTGCCAGGGGTTTCATGCTCTTGGTTCCATGCACGGTGCCAGGGGTTTTCATGCTCAGGGTGTCATGCTCGTTGCCAGGGGTTTCATGCACTGGGTGTCATGCTCGTTGCCAGGTGTTTCATGCACTGGGTGTCATGCTCGTTGCCAGATGTTTCATGCACTGGGTGTCATGCTCGTTGCTAGGAGGTAGTCCTTGTTGCTAGGGCTGTGCTCCCAGTGCCACATATGTCCCCAGTGCCAGATATTCCCCCACGGTGCCAGGTACTTACATGCCCCAGTGCCAAATATAGTCGTCCCCCCCATGTGCCAGGTACACATATGCCCCCAGTGCCAGATATTCCCCCCCAGTGCCATATATGCCCCCAGTGCCAGATATTCCCCCCAGTGCCATATATGCCCCCCGTGCCATATATGCCCCCAGTGCCAGATCCCCCCCCCAGTGCCATATATGCCCCCAGTGCCAGATATTCCCCCCCAGTGCCATATATGCCCCAGTGCCAGATATCCCCCCCAGTGCCAGATATGCCCCCAGAGCCAGATATTCCCCCCAGTGCCAGAAATGCCCCAGTGCCAGATATTCCTCCCTCCCCCCCCGTGCCATATATGCCCCCAGTGCCAGATATTTACCCCCCCCCGCCGTCGCTTTTTGGAGGGACACGGAGGGCACAGCTCGTCTCTCCTGTGTCCCTCCTGCTGCATCATCTCCGGCGGCCGCGGGTCTAATAGGGGGAAGTGCCGGTTCGTGAGCCAATTAGAGCTCACGGACGGCACTTCCCCCTATTAGACCCGCGGCCGCCGGAGATGATGCAGCAGGAGGGACACAGGGAGGCGCGCTGTGTGCCCTCCGTGTCCCTCCAAAAAGCGGCGGAGGGAAGGAGACTGCAGACTGACATGCGGACGCTCGTCCGCATGTCAGTCTGCTTTAAATCAGTGGCGCCCCCGCAGCCCCTCGCCCCCAAGCCACCGCGAGGACTGCGGGGGCAGTAGTTACGCCACTGGTCCAATCTCATCTGATGATGGAAGCTAAGCAGTGTTGTGCCTGGTTTGTTTTTGGATTTCAAGTCCTGCCTTCTGGTTTGGCCACGGCACCTCGGATATTCACCAAGGTCATGGCCGTGATGACGACCCTTCACCATCAGAGAATCAGGATCCTGCCAAATCTGGACGACTTGCTGATCCTGGTGAACTCCCAAGAGGTTCTCCACAGTTATCTGGAACTGGCGGTCCAATTCCTAAAAGTCCACGGGTGGCTCATCAACTGAAAAAAGTCCTCGCTGGTCCCTGCTCGGAACATTGTGCACCTAGGGGCACTGCTGGACACACACAGCCAACAATTGTTTCTGTCTCCAGAGAAAGTCCTGAAAATTCAGGACAGTATCGTCCTCTCTCGCCCAAGAGTGTTGATACACACAGCGATGCAAGTACTAGACCTCATGGTGTCGGCTTTCGATATGGTAGAGTACGCTCAATTTCATTACCGCCCTCTGCAGAGGTTAATCCTCTCCAAGTGGGACGGCCTGCCTCATCGGATGATGTCTCAAATGATCTCCTTGACTCCGGAGGTTCGTCTGACACTGAGCTGGTGGCTACAGGACCAACAGTTGAGCAGGGGCCATCCCTTCTGGATCTCCAACTGTGTCCTCCTGACAATGGATGCCAGTCTTTTGGGCTGGGCCATGGTGTTGGAGCAACACTTTCTCCAGGGTCGGTGGACCAGGGAGGAATCTCTCCTCCTGATATACATTCTGGAATTGCAGGCAGTGTTCAATTAATTGACACTGGCCCTGCCTCTAGTACAGAACAGGCCTGTTCAAGTACAATCTGACAACGCCACCACGGTAGTGTACACAAATCATCAAGGCGGCACTCGAAACTGCATGGCAAAGCTGGAAGTATCAAAAATCCTCCGTTGGGTAGAAAGTCATCTGACAGCAATATCGGCAGTGTTCATTCCCGGAGTCCTCAACTAGGAAGCGGATTTCCTCAGTCGTCAGGACGTTCACGCTGGAGAGTGGAGAGGCCGCAGCAGAAATGTCTGCACTGGTGTCAGTAGGTGACTGAGGCAGGGATGACTGGGAGATAGTGGGTGACTGAAGCATGTATGAGTGGGAGATAGTGGGTGACTGAGGCCGGGGTGACTGGGAGATAGTGGGTGACAGGGAGATAGTGGGTTACTGAGGGAGGGGTGATAGGAAGGAGTTGGGTAAGTATGGGAAGAAAGTGGGTGACAGGTATAATAAATGACTAAGGCAGGGGTGATAGGGAGATAGTGGATGACTGTGGCAGGGGTGACAGGGACAGTAAGAGACTGAGGCAGGGGTGACAGGGATAGTGGCTGACTGAGGCAGGGGTGACTGGGAGATAGTGGGTGACTGAGGCAGGGTTGACAGGGATAGTGGGTGACTGAAGCAGGGGTGATAGGGTGACAGTGGGTGACTAAAGCAGGGGTGACTGGTATAGTGGGTGACTGAGGCAGGGATCGCAGATATAGTGGTTGACTGAGGCAGCGGTGACTGGGAGATAGTGGGTAACTGAGGCAGGGGTGACAGGGAAAGTGTGTGACTCAGGCAGGGGTGATAGGGAGATAGTGGGCTGCATATCTCTGCCTCACTGCAGCAGCACATTCCTGCTTCAATGACAGCAGCACATCCCTACCTCACTTATAGCAGCACATCTCTGCCTCGCTGACAGCAGCACATCCCTGCCTCGCTGACAGCAGCACATCCCTGCCTCGCTGACAGCAGCACATCCCAGCTTCACTGACAGCAGCACATCCCTGCTTCGCTGACAGCAGCACATCCCTGCTTCGCTGACAGCAGCACATCCCTGCCTCGCTGACAGCAGCACATCCCTGTCTCGCTGACAGCAGCACAGCACTGCTTCGCTGACAGCAGCACATCACTGCTTCACTACCAGCAGCACATCCCTGCCTCACTGGCAGCAGCACATCCCTGCCTTACTGACAGCTGTATATAGGGCCTAATTCAGACCTGATCCCTGCTGTGCATATTCACACAACAGGAGATCAGGTCTGAAGTGCGTGTGTGCTGGTGCCGCAGTGCACCGGCACATGCCAGAGATGCGATCAGCATCTCTGCCCAGTGAGCGCCTCTGCCTGATTGACAGGCAGAGGCGGTCACTGGGCAGGAGGAGTCGGGCCAGCGGCGTTGTGCCGCCATTTTGGGGGCACAGTCAGGACAACGCAGACATGACCGGACCGTATGGGGGCGGGCCGTGACGGCTGCGTGACCCGGACAGCAACGGGCCTGATTTACTAAAATCTCAGATAAATTTTATGGCATTTATGTGCAGTCTAGTTTGCACAGTTGATAGAGTGTTGATCTTGCACTATCAATGTAAGCCTCACATAGGTTTGATACACATGTAAGTTTGTTTTTATTTTACTACATTGTGGTTTGTGGCTCTATACCATGTAATGCATGTCTTTTAACAGTAGTCAAGTCTTCCAATGTGCTTGTTTGTGAAACCCAATAGATAGCTTTATTTTATTTTGTTTCTTCAAATATTGAATGCATATGTCTTATAACTTTTTTTTTTTCAATATACAGGTTGAGTATCTGTATATACATTTTTATTATAAGATTTTCAATGACACAAGTACATCCAAGTTGCAGATTATGGATTGTGAAGGACAAATCAACCATATAAACAATTTAAGCAATTTAAATTGCATGCAGGTAGTAGAATATCAAACTCCTTGGATGAGAGTTGGTCGTAATAAACTAGGATAGAAAAGAATAAAGTAGAAAATAAGATTTTGAACCTACCGGTAAATCTTTTTCTCGTAGTCCGTAGAGGATGCTGGGGACTCCGTAAGGACCATGGGGATAGACGGGCTCCACAGGAGACATGGGCACTTTAAGAAAGACTTTAGTTCTGGGTGTGCACTGGCTCCTCCCTCTATGCCACAGTTAGAGAAACTGTGCCCAGAGGAGACGGACAGTATGAGGAAAGGATTTTGTTAATCCAGGGCAAGATTCATACCAGCCACACCAATCACACCGTATAACTTGTGATAAACTACCCAGTTATCAGTATGAAAAAACAACATAGCATCAGTGCAGGACCGATGCAAATATAACATAACCCTTATTGAAGCAATAACTATATACAAGTATTGCAGAAGTAGTCCGCACTTGGGACGGGCGCCCAGCATCCTCTACGGACTACGAGAAAAAGATTTACCAGTAGGTTTAAAATCTTATTTTCTCTAACGTCCTAGAGAATGCTGGGGACTCCGTAAGGACCATGGGGATTATACCAATGCTCCAAAACGGGCGGGAGAGTGCGGATGACTCTGCAGCACCGATTGAGCAAACATGAGTTCCTCCTCAGCCAGGGTATCAAACTTATAGTATTTTGCAAAGGTGTGTGAACCCGACCAAGTAGCAGCTTGACACAGCTGTAGTGCCGAGACCCCTCGGGCAGCCGCCCAAGAAGAGCCCACTTTCCTCGTGGAATGGGCCTTGACCGATTTCAGTAACTGCAATCCAGCCATAGAATGCGCTTGCTGAATCGTGTTACAAATCCGGCGAGCAATAGCCTGCTTTGAAGCAGGGGCACCAATCTTGTTGGTTGCATACAGGACAAACAGCGCTTCAGTTTTCCTGACTCTAGCCGTCCTGGCCACGTAAATTTTCAAAGCCCTAACCACATCAAGTAACTCGGAATCCTCCAAGTCACGCGTAGCCACAGGCACCACAATAGGTTGGTTCATATGAAAAGATGAGACCACTTTTGGTAGGAATTGAGGACGGGTCTGCAATTCCGCTCTATCCACATGGAATACCAAATATGGGCTTTTATGTGACAAAGCCGCTAATTCCGACACTCGCCTAGCCGAAGCCAAGGCTAATAACATGACCACCTTCCATGTGAGATATTTTAACTCCACTGTTTTAAGTGGTTCAAACCAGTGTAATTTTAGAAAACTTAACACCACGTTAAGGTCCCAAGGTGCCACCGGAGGCACAAAAGGAGGCTGAATATGCAGCACTCCTTTTACAAAAGTCTGATTTTCTGGAAGAGAAGCCAATTCTTTTTGAAAGAAAATGGATAAGGCTGAAATCTGGACCTTAATAGAGCCTAATTTTAGGCCCAAATTCACTCCAGTTTGTAGGAAGTGAAGGAAACGGCCCAGATGGAATTCTTCCGTAGGAGCATTCCTGGCCTCACACCAAGAAACATAATTTCGCCATATACGGTGTAATGTTTTAACGTTACATCCTTCCTAGCCTTTATCAGCGTAGGGATGACCTCAACCGGAATGCTAGGATCCGGCATTCAACCGCCATGCCGTCAAACGCAGCCGCGGTAAGTCTTGGAACAGACAGGGCCCCTGATGCAACAGGTCCTGTCTTAGAGGGAGAGGCCACAGATCTTCTGTGAGCATTTCCTGCAGATCCGGATACCAGGTCCTCCGTGGCCAATCTGGAACAATGAGGATTGTTCTCACTCCTCTTTGTCTTATTATCCTCAACACCTTGGGTATGAGAGGAAGAGGAGGAAATACATAGACCGACCGGAACACCCACGGTGTCACTAGGGCGTCTACAGCTACTGCCTGAGGGTCTCTTGACCTTGCGCAATACCTCTGTAGCTTTTTGTTGAGCCGGGACGGCATCATGTCTATCTGTGGCAGTTCCCACCGACTTGTAATCTGTGCAAAGACTTCCTGATGAAATCCCCACTCTCCCAGATGTAGGTCGTGTCTGCTGAGGATGTCTGCTTCCCAGTTGTCCACTCCCGGAATGAACACTGCTGACAGTGCGCTTGCGTGATTCTCCACCCAGCGAAGAATTCTGGTGGCTTGTGCCATCGCCACTCTGCTTCTTGTGCCGCCTTGGCGGTTTACATGAGCCACTGCGGTGACGTTGTCTGACTGGATCAGAACCGGTTGGTCGCAAAGTAAGGTCTCCGCTTGACGTAGGGCATTGTATATGGCCCTTAGTTCCAGGATGTTGATGTGAAGACAAGTCTCTTGACTTGACCAAAGACCTTGGAAATTTCTTCCCTGTGTGACTGCTCCCCAACCTTGGAGGCTTGCGTCTGTGGTCACCAGGATCCAGCCCTGAATGCTGAATCTGCGTCCCTCGAGAAGGTGAGCACTCTGCAGCCACCACAAGAGTGATACCCTGACCCTGGGGGACAGGGTGATCAACCAATGCATCTGTAAATGTGACCCGGACCACTTGTCCAGTAGGTCCCATTGGAAAGTCCTTGCATGGAACCTGCCGAATGGAATGGCCTCGTATGATGCCACCATCTTTCCCAGGACTCGAGTGCAGTGATGCACTGACACAAGTTTTGGTTTCAATAGGTTCCTGACAAGAGTCATGAGTTCCTGGGCCTTTTCTATCAGGAGATAAACCCTCTTCTGGTCTGTGTCCAGAATCATGCCCAAGAAAGACAGACGAGTAGTAGGAATCAACTGCGACTTCGGGATATTGAGAATCCAGCCGTGTTGCTGTAACACTTTCAGTGAAAGTGATACGCTGTTCAGCAACTGCTCTCTTGATCTCGCTTTTATGAGATCGCCCAAGTACGGGATAATTGTGACACCTTGCTTGCACAGGAGCACCATCATTTCCGCCATTACCTTGGTGAAAATTCTCAGTGCCATGGAGAGACCAAACAGCAACGTCTGAAATTGGCAATGACAGTCCTGTACCGCAAATCTGAGTTACGCCTGATGAGGTGGATAAATGGGGACATGAAGGTATGCATGCTGTACACAAATGCGGACAACAGGTGTCAAGCCGTGTGTTGCCTTTGTCAAGCTGTAATAAGTAGGGATAAGGATGTTAACCACCTCGGAACATCCTCCCTTATACGTCACCTGCAGCGCATTCATCATAAGTCAGTGACAAGTTCAAAAACTTTGGATGACAGCGGAAGCAGTCCACTAACCACTAAATCCCTTCCTCTTGTAACCAAGCTCCTGCAAACCACACCACCAACTCCCTCAGTGTCAATTTCCTCCTTAGACAGGAGAGCCAATAGTCCTGCAGGCCATGTCACTGGCAAGTCTGACGAGTCCTCTCCTGCCTGGGATTCCTCCGATGCATCCTTGAGTGTAACGCCTACTGCTGCTGGCGCTGCTGTTGTTGCTGCTGGGAGTCGATCGTCATCCCAGAGGGGAAGTCGGAAGACCACTTGTACTTCTTCCAGTAAGCAATTGACTGTCCAACAGTCCTTTGCGAGGAAGATGAAATATCACAGCAGTCATCCTGCTGCAAAGCGGATAACTCAGGTCTGGGTGGTGAGAAACGTGGTTCCGGTATCCATCGTTAATTTATAGGCAACTAGAGACTTGATTGAGGTACTGTGTCCCCGGTACCAAATACCCTCTAGGTTCCATTTCTCTAGGCAGGCGATACCGAAAATGTACACAGACCTCAGAAAAAGAGTCACCAGTGTCCTAAAAAATGCAGTTGTACCCAATGTCCACTTGTCTGTGGTTAAGTGGAGCAGGGCAGACTCAGGACTATATGACTGTGACAGCCCACTGGGTAGATGTATTGCCTCCCGCAGCAAGAACAGCAGCGGCGGCACCAGTAGCAGCATCTCGCAATTGCCAACTCGTTCCTAGGCAGGCTACGCTTTGTATCACCGCTTTCCATAAGAGGCACACAGCTGACAACCTCTTACGGAAACTGAGGAACATCATCGCAGAATGGCTTACCCCAATTGAACTCTCCTGGGGATTTGTGACATCGGACAACGCCACCAATATTGTGCGTGCATTACATCTGGGCAAATTCCAGCACGTCCCATGTTTTGCACATACATTGAACTTGGTGGTGCAGAATTATTTAAAAAACGACAGGGGCGTGCAAGAGATGCTGTCGGTGGCCCGAAGAATTGCGGGCCACTTTCTGCCTTCAGCCACCGCATGCCGAAGACTGGAGCACCACCAAACATTCCTGAACCTGCCCTGCCATCATCTGAAGCAAGAGGTGGTAACGAGGTTGAATTCAACCCTCTATATGCTTCAGAGGATGGAGGAGCAGCAAAAGGCCATTCAAGCCTATACATCTGCCCACGATATAGGCAAAGGAGGGGGAATGCACCTGACTCAAGCGCAGTGGAGAATGATTTCAACATTGTGCAAGGTTCTGCAACCCTTTGAACTTTCCACACGTGAAGTCAGTTCAGACACTGCCAGCCTGAGTCAGGTCATTCCCCTCATCAGGCTTTTGCAGAAGAAGCTGGAGACATTGAAGGAGGAGCTAAAACAGAGCGATTCAACTAGGCATGTGGGACTTGTGGATGGAGCACTTAATTTGCTTAACCAGGATTCAATCTGTTGAAATCAGAGCACTACATTTTGGCCGCCGTGCTCGATCCTAGATTTAAAACCTACATTGTATCTCTCTTTCCGGCAGACACAAGTCTGCAGAGGTTCAAAGACCTGCTGGTGAGAAAATTGTCAAGTCAAGCGGAACGTGACCCGTCAACAGCTCCTCCTTCACATTCTCCCGCAACTGGGGGTGCGAGGAAAAGGCTAAGAATTCCGAGCCCACCCGCTGGCGGTGATGCAGGGCAGTCTGGAGTGAGTGCTGACATCTGGTCCAGACTGAAGGACCTGGCAACGATTACTGACATGTCGTCTACTGTCACTGCATATGATTCTGTCACCTTTGAAAGAATGGTGGAGAAAAAGAGGCAATTTGGAGGCCCTTGCACAAACTGGCTTTATTCTACCTAAATTGCCCTCCCTCCAGTGTGTACTCCGAAAGAGTGTTTAGTGCGGCCGCTCACCTTGTCAGCAATCGGCGTACAAGGTTACTTCCAGAAAATGTGGAGAAGATGATGATCATTAAAATTAATTATAATCAATTCCTCCGTGGAGACATTCACCAGCAATTGCCTCCAGAAAGTAAACAGGGATCTGAGATGGTGGATTCCAGTGGGGACGAATTAATAATCTGTGAGGAGGGGGATGTACACAGTGAAAGGGGTGAGGAATCGGAGGATGATGAGGTGGACATCTTGCCTCTGTAGAGCCAGTTTGTGCAAGGAGAGATTGATTGATTTTTTTTTGGTGGGGGCCCAAACCAACCAGTCATTTCAGTCAGTCGTGTGGCAGACCCTGTCGCTGAAATGATGGGTTCGTCAATGTTTTTCTTTTCAATCTAAGCCCCTGCAGTTTTCTGTAAGCATCTGCTTCGCTATGATGATCAACAAGTCACAAGGGAAAACACTCAGGGCTGGAGGCGTAGATCTTAGAACCAGCTGCTACAAGCATGGCAGAGGTGTCACTATCACTGATGACACCCAGAGAGGCGGCGAGGGAGATTGTAATGCAGTGCGCGCAGATAAGCAGCGCAATGGTAAAAAGGAGGCATGGTCTCATAGGTAGGGGCGTTTCCTGAATCACCATTTTGTTGCTGCGGGTATCCCGGGGGTTGGGGGCTGTACCCGGGGACTAGTGTGTGAGTGGTGCTGGCTCCTACACAGTGACAGAAACTGGGTGTTGCACGTAATGTCACAGTGAAACACCCATATTCTGTCACTGAAGAAGAGCCGGCACTTTGGTATCACCCCACTTGGCGGGTGACACTCGGGTGTGTGCCGCAACCCCGTTGTGATGCCACTGACCCATGGGAAGCTTTACGTGGCTTACCCATGTGTTAGTAGCCCCAAGCATCTTTTGTGTTAGTCCCTGAAGAAAAACTTCAAATATTGTTTACAATTTTGTAATCAATGGCCTAATTCAGTAAGGATTGCAAATTCTGCTAAGTAACAGAATTTGCAATCCTTTGGTTCGCATGCTGGGGCCACCCATCACAGGGCATGGCCACCCAGCATGCCGCCTCCCTTCTTGACCACGCTGAAATTGCAGTCTCAGTGCAGTTCAGCGTGATCATAAAAAATGGGTTAGCCTCCTGTTGGTGCAGACTGTACGTGTGCGCAGGAAGCCGCCACCATTTTTGTGATCGCAACGGCTGCATGTGATGTCATGCAGCCGCTCTGACCACGCCTCCTGTTTCTCCGTTGAAGCCCTGCCCCCGCACCGCTCCATCTCCGACTTTGAAATGGAGTGTTGCTGACCCCCCCCGCACCGATTGACAGTCACAGAAAATGCAGGCGCATGCGTATGCTCTTAGCAATTTTAGCAGTTGGATTGCTTATTGTGATTGCAATCCAACCTGAATCAGGCTCTATTACCTATCACAATGCACTGCAGGTAGTACAAAATGGGGTTAATATAGGAGAAAAACCCCCAGAGCTGTGCTCCTTAACTGTCCCTGTTGGCTAGTGGAGCGGCTGCCCAGTAATCAGTGTCCACGCCAGTGCGCACACGGCCCGCCCCCTACTGCCACGCTGGATCACGGTATAGTGTGGGCACAGAAGCCCCTTACCTCCCTTTCATCAGCGGCCTCGTGATCCCGGAGGGCGGTGTGTGTGTGACTGACCTTAGGAAGAAACCGGAGCCTCCGCTGCAGTGACCCAGCAACCAGGGCACGGGAGTATACTGCGCCGCTGGGAGTGATGGAGCTGCAGTAAAGATGTCTATTAGACCTAGCCTGCTGCAGCCCTTGTACATTCTTATAAAAAAAGTTCTTCTTTTCTTGTCAAAATTAATAGCTAAGTATAGGCTGCCTGAGGCAGCCCCCTGTTAAGTGTCCTGCTACTGAAGGCACCAACTACAAACTGAGCTCCCTGTTCATGGAAGCGAGGTTATAGAGCAGGGGGCGCTGAGCATCTTGGGAACAGTCAAAAGCTTTGAGCCTGTTGGTGCCTCAGATCAAGATCCTACTCTACACCCCAATGTGAATCCTTGTGGAGTCCAGTGTACCCCACAGAAGAAATGAATGTGTCACACCCATTGGCAGCAACATTAGAATAGCTGCTGATGGGCACAATTGAGAAAGGAAGGGGGGAAAACATTTGAATCCAGCACATATATGTAATTTGAATATGTAATTTGTACCTTCCTACTTTAAAATGTAATGGATGAACCTCACCCTGTGAGAACTATCTTCATGATCAAGAGATCTCATATGCAAGATAAGTATGTGTTGGCAGAGGCGCTCACTGGGCAGAGATGCTGATCGCATCTCTGGCATGTGCCGGTGCACTGCGGCACCAGCACACACACACACACTTCAGACCTGATCTCCTGTTGTGTGAATATGCACAGCAGAGATCAGGTCTGAATTAGGCCCTATATACAGCTGTCAGTAAGGCAGGGATCTGCTGCTGCCAGTGAGGCAGGGATGTGCTGCTGTCAGTGATGCAGTGATCTGCTGCTGCCAGTGAGGCAGGGATGTGCTGCTATAAGTGAGGCAGGTATGTGCTGCTGTCAATGAGGCAGGGATGTGCTGCTGTCAGTGAAGCAGGGATGTGCTGCTGTCAGCGAGGCAGTGATCTGCTGCCCACTATCTCCCTATCACCCCTGCCTGAGTCACACATGAAGATAGTTCTCACAGGGTGAGGTTCATCCATTACATTTTAAAGTAGGAAGGTACAAATTACATATTCAAATTACATATATGTGCTGGATTCAAATGTTTTCCCCCCTTCCTTTCTCAATTGTGCCCATCAGCAGCTATTCTAATGTTGCTGCCAATGGGTGTGACACATTCATTTCTTCTGTGGGGTACACTGGACTCCACAAGGATTCACATTGTGGTGTAGAGTAGGATCTTGATCTGAGGCACCAACAGGCTCAAAGCTTTTGACTGTTCCCAAGATGCTCAGCGCCCCCTGCTCTATAACCTCGCTTCCATGAACAGGGAGCTCAGTTTGTAGTTGGTGCCTTCAGTAGCAGGACACTTAACAGGGGGCTGCCTCAGGCAGCCTATACTTAGCTATTAATTTTGACAAGAAAAGAAGAACTTTTTTTATAAGAATGTACAAGGGCTGCAGCAGGCTAGGTCTAATAGACATCTTTACTGCAGCTCCATCACTCCCAGCGGCGCAGTATACTCCCGTGCCCTGGTTGCTGGGTCACTGCAGCGGAGGCTCCGGTTTCTTCCTAAGGTCAGTCACACACACACCGCCCTCCGGGATCACGAGGCCGCTGATGAAAGGGAGGTAAGGGGCTTCTGTGCCCACACTATACCGTGATCCAGCATGGCTGTAGGGGGCGGGCCGTGTGCGCACTGGCGTGGACACTGATTACTTGGCAGCCGCTCCACTAGCCACCAGGGACAGTTAAGGAGCACAGCTCTGGGGGGTTTTCTCCTATATTAACCCCATTTTGTACTACCTGCAGTGCATTGTGATAGGTAATAGAGCCTGATTCAGGTTGGATTGCAATCACAATAAGCAATCCAACTGCAAAAATTGCTAAGAGCATACGCATGCGCCTGCATTTTCTGTGACTGTCAATCGGTGCGGGGGGGGGGGGGGGGGTCAGCAACACTCCATTTCAAAGTCGGAGATGGAGCGGTGCGGGGGCAGGGCTTCAACGGAGAAACAGGAGGCGTGGTCAGAGCGGCTGCATGACATCACATGCAGCCGTTGCGATCACAAAAATGGTGGCGGCTTCCTGCGCACACGTACAGTCTGCACCAACAGGAGGCTAACCCATTTTTTATGATCACGCTGAACTGCACTGAGACTGCAATTTCAGCGTGGTCAAGAAGGGAGGCGGCATGCTGGGTGGCCATGCCCTGTGATGGGTGGCCCCAGCATGCGAACCAAAGGATTGCAAATTCTGTTACTTAGCAGAATTTGCAATCCTTACTGAATTAGGCCATTGATTACAAAATTGTAAACAATATTTGAAGTTTTTCTTCAGGGACTAACACAAAAGATGCTTGGGGCTACTAACACATGGGTAAGCCACGTAAAGCTTCCCATCGGTCAGTGGCATCACAACGGGGTTGCGGCACACACCCGAGTGTCACCCGCCAAGTGGGGTGACACCAAAGTGCCGGCTCTTCTTCAGTGACAGAATATGGGTGTTTTACTGTGACATTACGTGCAACACCCAGTTTCTGTCACTGTGCAGGAGCCAGCACCACCCACACACTAGTCCCCGGGTACAGCCCCCAACCCCCGGGATACCCGCAGCAACAAAATGGTGATTCAGGTCACGCCCCTACCTATGAGACCATGCCTCCTTTTTACCATTGCGCTGCTTATCTGCGCGCACTGCATTACAATCTCCCTCGCCGCCTCTCTGGGTGTCACCAGTGATAGTGACACCTCTGCCATGCTTGTAGCAGCTGGTCCTAAGATCTACGCCTCCAGCCCTGAGTGTTTTCCCTTGTGACTTGTTGATCATCATTGCGAAGCAGATGCTTACAGAAAACTGCAGGGGTTTAGATTGAAAAGAAAAACATTGACGAACCCATCATTTCAGCGACAGGGTCTGCCACACGACTAACTGAAATGACTGGTTGGTTTGGGCCCCCACCAAAAAAGAATCAATCAATCTCTCCTTGCACAAACTGGCTCTACAGAGGCAAGATGTCCACCTCATCATCCTCCGATTCCTCACCCCTTTCACTGTGTACATCCCCCTCCTCACAGATTATTAATTCGTCCCCACTGGAATCCACCATCTCAGATCCCTGTGTACTTTCTGGAGGCAATTGCTGGTGAATGTCTCCACGAAGGAATTGATTATAATTAATTTTGATGATCATCATCTTCTCCACATTTTCTGGAAGTAACCTTGTACGCCGATTGCTGACAAGGTGAGCGGCCGCACTAAACACTCTTTCGGAGTACACACTGGAGGGAGGGCAACTTAGGTAGAATAAAGCCAGTTTGTGCAAGGGCCTCCAAATTGCCTCTTTTTCTCCACCATTCTTTCAAAGGTGACAGAATCATATGCAGTGACAGTAGACGACATGTCAGTAATCGTTGCCAGGTCCTTCAGTCTGGACCAGATGTCAGCACTCACTCCAGACTGTCCTGCATCACCGCCAACGGGTGGGCTCGGAATTCTTAGCCTTTTCCTCGCACCCCCAGTTGCGGGAGAATGTGAAGGAGGAGCTGTTGACGGGTCACGTTCCGCTTGACTTGACAATTTTCTCACCAGCAGGTCTTTGAACCTCTGCAGACTTGTGTCTGCCGGAAAGAGAGATACAATGTAGGTTTTAAATCTAGGATCGAGCACGGCGGCCAAAATGTAGTGCTCTGATTTCAACAGATTGAATCCTGGTTAAGCAAATTAAGGTCTCCATCCACAAGTCCCACATGCCTAGTTGAATCGCTCTGTTTTAGCTCCTCCTTCAATGTCTCCAGCTTCTTCTGCAAAAGCCTGATGAGGGGAATGACCTGACTCAGGCTGGCAGTGTCTGAACTGACTTCACGTGTGGAAAGTTCAAAGGGTTGCAGAACCTTGCACAACGTTGAAATCATTCTCCACTGCGCTTGAGTCAGGTGCATTCCCCCTCCTTTGCCTATATCGTGGGCAGATGTATAGGCTTGAATGGCCTTTTGCTGCTCCTCCATCCTCTGAAGCATATAGAGGGTTGAATTCCACCTCGCTACCACCTCTTGCTTCAGATGATGGCAGGGCAGGTTCAGGAATGTTTGGTGGTGCTCCAGTCTTCGGCATGCGGTGGCTGAAGGCATAAAGTGGCCCGCAATTCTTCGGGCCACCGACAGCATCTCTTGCACGCCCCTGTCGTTTTTTAAATAATTCTGCACCACCAAGTTCAATGTATGTGCAAAACATGGGACGTGCTGGAATTTGCCCAGATGTAATGCACGCACAATATTGGTGGCGTTGTCCGATGTCACAAATCCCCAGGAGAGTTCAATTGGGGTAAGCCATTCTGCGATGATGTTCCTCAGTTTCCGTAAGTGGTTGTCAGCTGTGTGCCTCTTATGGAAAGCGGTGATACAAAGCGTAGCCTGCCTAGGAACGAGTTGGCAATTGCGAGATGCTGCTACTGGTGCCGCCGCTGCTGTTCTTGCTGCGGGAGGCAATACATCTACCCAGTGGGCTGTCACAGTCATATAGTCCTGAGTCTGCCCTGCTCCACTTAACCACAGACAAGTGGACATTGGGTACAACTGCATTTTTTAGGACACTGGTGACTCTTTTTCTGAGGTCTGTGTACATTTTCGGTATCGCCTGCCTAGAGAAATGGAACCTAGAGGGTATTTGGTACCGGGGACACAGTACCTCAATCAAGTCTCTAGTTGCCTCTAAATTAACGATGGATACCGGAACCACGTTTCTCACCACCCAGACCTGAGTTATCCACTTTGCAGCAGGATGACTGCTGTGATATTTCATCTTCCTCGCAAAGGACTGTTGGACAGTCAATTGCTTACTGGAAGAAGTACAAGTGGTCTTCCGACTTCCCCTCTGGGATGACGATCGACTCCCAGCAGCAACAACAGCAGCGCCAGCAGCAGTAGGCGTTACACTCAAGGATGCATCGGAGGAATCCCAGGCAGGAGAGGACTCGTCAGACTTGCCAGTGACATGGCCTGCAGGACTATTGGCTCTCCTGTCTAAGGAGGAAATTGACACTGAGGGAGTTGGTGGTGTGGTTTGCAGGAGCTTGGTTACAAGAGGAAGGGATTTAGTGGTTAGTGGACTGCTTCCGCTGTCATCCAAAGTTTTTGAACTTGTCACTGACTTATGATGAATGCGCTGCAGGTGACGTATAAGGGAGGATGTTCCGAGGTGGTTAACGTCCTTATCCCTACTTATTACAGCTTGACAAAGGCAACACACGGCTTGACACCTGTTGTCCGCATTTGTGTACAGGATGCATACCTTCATGTCCCCATTTATCCACCTCATCAGGCGTAACTCAGATTTGCGGTACAGGACTGTCATTGCCAATTTCAGACGTTGCTGTTTGGTCTCTCCATGGCCCTGAGAATTTTCACCAAGGTAATGGCGGAAATGATGGTGCTCCTGTGCAAGCAAGGTGTCACAATTATCCCGTACTTGGGCGATCTCATAAAAGCGAGATCAAGAGAGCAGTTGCTGAACAGCGTATCACTTTCACTGAAAGTGTTACAGCAACACGGCTGGATTCTCAATATCCCGAAGTCGCAGTTGATTCCTACTACTCGTCTGTCTTTCTTGGGCATGATTCTGGACACAGACCAGAAGAGGGTTTATCTCCTGATAGAAAAGGCCCAGGAACTCATGACTCTTGTCAGGAACCTATTGAAACCAAAACTTGTGTCAGTGCATCACTGCACTCGAGTCCTGGGAAAGATGGTGGCATCATACGAGGCCATTCCATTCGGCAGGTTCCATGCGAGGACTTTCCAATGGGACCTACTGGACAAGTGGTCCGGGTCACATTTACAGATGCATTGGTTGATCACCCTGTCCCCCAGGGTCAGGGTATCACTCTTGTGGTGGCTGCAGAGTGCTCACCTTCTCGAGGGACGCAGATTCAGCATTCAGGGCTGGATCCTGGTGACCACAGACGCAAGCCTCCAAGGTTGGGGAGCAGTCACACAGGGAAGAAATTTCCAAGGTCTTTGGTCAAGTCAAGAGACTTGTCTTCACATCAACATCCTGGAACTAAGGGCCATATACAATGCCCTACGTCAAGCGGAGACCTTACTTTGCGACCAACCGGTTCTGATCCAGTCAGACAACGTCACCGCAGTGGCTCATGTAAACCGCCAAGGCGGCACAAGAAGCAGAGTGGCGATGGCACAAGCCACCAGAATTCTTCGCTGGGTGGAGAATCACGCAAGCGCACTGTCAGCAGTGTTCATTCCGGGAGTGGACAACTGGGAAGCAGACATCCTCAGCAGACACGACCTACATCCGGGAGAGTGGGGACTTCATCAGGAAGTCTTTGCACAGATTACAAGTCGGTGGGAACTGCCACAGATAGACATGATGCCGTCCTGGCTCAACAAAAAGCTACAGAGGTATTGCGCAAGGTCAAGAGACCCTCAGGCAGTAGCTGTAGACGCCCTAGTGACACCGTGGGTGTTCCGGTCGGTCTATGTATTTCCTCCTCTTCCTCTCATACCCAAGGTGTTGAGGATAATAAGACAAAGAGGAGTGAGAACAATCCTCATTGTTCCAGATTGGCCACGGAGGACCTGGTATCCGGATCTGCAGGAAATGCTCACAGAAGATCTGTGGCCTCTCCCTCTAAGACAGGACCTGTTGCATCAGGGGCCCTGTCTGTTCCAAGACTTACCGCAGCTGCATTTGACGGCATGGCGGTTGAATGCCGGATCCTAGCATTCCGGTTGAGGTCATCCCTACGCTGATAAAGGCTAGGAAGGATGTAACGTTAAAACATTACACCGTATATGGCGAAATTATGTTTCTTGGTGTGAGGCCAGGAATGCTCCTACGGAAGAATTCCATCTGGGCCGTTTCCTTCACTTCCTACAAACTGGAGTGAATTTGGGCCTAAAATTAGGCTCTATTAAGGTCCAGATTTCAGCCTTATCCATTTTCTTTCAAAAAGAATTGGCTTCTCTTCCAGAAGTTCAGACTTTTGTAAAAGGAGTGCTGCATATTCAGCCTCCTTTTGTGCCTCCGGTGGCACCTTGGGACCTTAACGTGGTGTTAAGTTTTCTAAAATTACACTGGTTTGAACCACTTAAAACAGTGGAGTTAAAATATCTCACATGGAAGGTGGTCATGTTATTAGCCTTGGCTTCGGCTAGGCGAGTGTCGGAATTAGCGGCTTTGTCACATAAAAGCCCATATTTGGTATTCCATGTGGATAGAGCGGAATTGCAGACCCGTCCTCAATTCCTACCAAAAGTGGTCTCATCTTTTCATATGAACCAACCTATTGTGGTGCCTGTGGCTACGCGTGACTTGGAGGATTCCGAGTTACTTGATGTGGTTAGGGCTTTGAAAATTTACGTGGCCAGGACGGCTAGAGTCAGGAAAACTGAAGCGCTGTTTGTCCTGTATGCAACCAACAAGATTGGTGCCCCTGCTTCAAAGCAGGCTATTGCTCGCCGGATTTGTAACACGATTCAGCAAGCGCATTCTATGGCTGGATTGCAGTTACTGAAATCGGTCAAGGCCCATTCCACGAGGAAAGTGGGCTCTTCTTGGGCGGCTGCCCGAGGGGTCTTGGCACTACAGCTGTGTCAAGCTGCTACTTGGTCGGGTTCACACACCTTTGCAAAATACTATAAGTTTGATACCCTGGCTGAGGAGGAACTCATGTTTGCTCAATCGGTGCTGCAGAGTCATCCGCACTCTCCCGCCCGTTTTGGAGCATTGGTATAATCCCCATGGTCCTTACGGAGTCCCCAGCATCCTCTAGGACGTTAGAGAAAATAAGATTTTAAACCTACTGGTAAATCTTTTTCTCGTAGTCCGTAGATGATGCTGGGCGCCCGTCCCAAGTGCGGACTACTTCTGCAATACTTGTATATAGTTATTGCTTCAATAAGGGTTATGTTATAGTTGCATCGGTCCTGCACTGATGCTATGTTGTTTTTTCATACTGATAACTGGGTAGTTTATCACAAGTTATACGGTGTGATTGGTGTGGCTGGTATGAATCTTGCCCTGGATTAACAAAATCCTTTCCTCATACTGTCCGTCTCCTCTGGGCACAGTTTCTCTAACTGTGGCATAGAGGGAGGAGCCAGTGCACACCCAGAACTAAAGTCTTTCTTAAAGTGCCCATGTCTCCTGTGGAGCCCGTCTATCCCCATGGTCCTTACGGAGTCCCCAGCATCCTCTACGGACTACGAGAAAAAGATTTACCGGTAGGTTTAAAATCTTATTTTCTACTTTATTCTTTTCTATCCTAGTTTATTACGACCAACTCTCATCCAAGGAGTTTGATATTCTACTACCTGCATGCAATTTAAATTGCTTAAATTGTTTATATGGTTGATTTGTCCTTCACAATCCATAATCTGCAACTTGGATGTACTTGTGTCATTGAAAATCTTATAATAAAAATGTATATACAGATACTCAACCTGTATATTGAAAAAAAAAAAAAGTTATAAGACATATGCATTCAATATTTGAAGAAACAAAATAAAATAAAGCTATCTATTGGGTTTCACTAACAAGCACATTGGAAGACTTGACTACTGTTAAAAGACATGCATTACATGGTATAGAGCCACAAACCACAATGTAGTAAAATAAAAACAAACTTACATGTGTATCAAACCTATGTGAGGCTTACATTGATAGTGCAAGATCAACACTCTATCAACTGTGCAAACTAGACTGCACATAAATGCCATAAAATTTATCTGAGATTTTAGTAAATAAGGCCCGTTGCTGTCCGGGTCACGCAGCCGTCACGGCCCGCCCCCATACGGTCCGGTCATGTCTGCGTTGTCCTGACTGTGCCCCCAAAATGGCGGCACAACGCCGCTGGCCCGACTCCTCCTGCCCAGTGACCGCCTCTGCCTGTCAATCAGGCAGAGGCGCTCACTGGGCAGAGATGCTGATCGCATCTCTGGCATGTGCCGGTGCACTGCGGCACCAGCACACACGCACTTCAGACCTGATCTCCTGTTGTGTGAATATGCACAGCAGGGATCAGGTCTGAATTAGGCCCTATATACAGCTGTCAGTAAGGCAGGGATGTGCTGCTGCCAGTGAGGCAGGGATGTGCTGCTGGTAGTGAAGCAGTGATGTGCTGCTGTCAGCGAAGCAGTGCTGTGCTGCTGTCAGCGAGACAGGGATGTGCTGCTGTCAGCGAGGCAGGGATGTGCTGCTGTCAGCGAAGCAGGGATGTGCTGCTGTCAGCGAAGCAGGGATGTGCTGCTGTCAGTGAAGCTGGGATGTGCTGCTGTCAGCGAGGCAGGGATGTGCTGCTGTCAGCGAGGCAGGGATGTGCTGCTGTCAGCGAGGCAGAGATGTGCTGCTATAAGTGAGGTAGGGATGTGCTGCTGTCATTGAAGCAGGAATGTGCTGCTGCAGTGAGGCAGAGATATGCAGCCCACTATCTCCCTATCACCCCTGCCTGAGTCACACACTTTCCCTGTCACCCCTGCCTCAGTTACCCACTATCTCCCAGTCACCGCTGCCTCAGTCAACCACTATATCTGCGATCCCTGCCTCAGTCACCCACTATACCAGTCACCCCTGCTTTAGTCACCCACTGTCACCCTATCACCCCTGCTTCAGTCACCCACTATCCCTGTCAACCCTGCCTCAGTCACCCACTATCTCCCAGTCACCCCTGCCTCAGTCAGCCACTATCCCTGTCACCCCTGCCTCAGTCTCTTACTGTCCCTGTCACCCCTGCCACAGTCATCCACTATCTCCCTATCACCCCTGCCTTAGTCATTTATTATACCTGTCACCCACTTTCTTCCCATACTTACCCAACTCCTTCCTATCACCCCTCCCTCAGTAACCCACTATCTCCCTGTCACCCACTATCTCCCAGTCACCCCGGCCTCAGTCACCCACTATCTCCCACTCATACATGCTTCAGTCACCCACTATCTCCCAGTCATCCCTGCCTCAGTCACCTACTGACACCAGTGCAGACATTTCTGCTGCGGCCTCTCCACTCTCCAGCGTGAACGTCCTGACGACTGAGGAAATCCGCTTCCTAGTTGAGGACTCCGGGAATGAACACTGCCGATATTGCTGTCAGATGACTTTCTACCCAACGGAGGATTTTTGATACTTCCAGCTTTGCCATGCAGTTTCGAGTGCCGCCTTGATGATTTGTGTACACTACCGTGGTGGCGTTGTCAGATTGTACTTGAACAGGCCTGTTCTGTACTAGAGGCAGGGCCAGTGTCAATTAATTGAACACTGCCTGCAATTCCAGAATGTATATCAGGAGGAGAGATTCCTCCCTGGTCCACCGACCCTGGAGAAAGTGTTGCTCCAACACCATGGCCCAGCCCAAAAGACTGGCATCCATTGTCAGGAGGACACAGTTGGAGATCCAGAAGGGATGGCCCCTGCTCAACTGTTGGTCCTGTAGCCACCAGCTCAGTGTCAGACGAACCTCCGGAGTCAAGGAGATCATTTGAGACATCATCCGATGAGGCAGGCCGTCCCACTTGGAGAGGATTAACCTCTGCAGAGGGCGGTAATGAAATTGAGCGTACTCTACCATATCGAAAGCCGACACCATGAGGTCTAGTACTTGCATCGCTGTGTGTATCAACACTCTTGGGCGAGAGAGGACGATACTGTCCTGAATTTTCAGGACTTTCTCTGGAGACAGAAACAATTGTTGGCTGTGTGTGTCCAGCAGTGCCCCTAGGTGCACAATGTTCCGAGCAGGGACCAGCGAGGACTTTTTTCAGTTGATGAGCCACCCGTGGACTTTTAGGAATTGGACCGCCAGTTCCAGATAACTGTGGAGAACCTCTTGGGAGTTCACCAGGATCAGCAAGTCGTCCAGATTTGGCAGGATCCTGATTCTCTGATGGTGAAGGGTCGTCATCACGGCCATGACCTTGGTGAATATCCGAGGTGCCGTGGCCAAACCAGAAGGCAGGACTTGAAATCCAAAAACAAACCAGGCACAACACTGCTTAGCTTCCATCATCAGATGAGATTGGACCAGTGGCGTAACTACTGCCCCCGCAGTCCTCGCGGTGGCTTGGGGGCGAGGGGCTGCGGGGGCGCCACTGATTTAAAGCAGACTGACATGCGGACAAGCGTCCGCATGTCAGTCTGCAGTCTCCTTCCCTCCGCCGCTTTTTGGAGGGACACGGAGGGCACACAGCGCGCCTCCCTGTGTCCCTCCTGCTGCATCATCTCCGGCGGCCGCGGGTCTAATAGGGGGAAGTGCCGTCCGTGAGCTCTAATTGGCTCACGAACCGGCACTTCCCCCTATTAGACCCGCGGCCGCCGGAGATGATGCAGCAGGAGGGACACAGGAGAGACGAGCTGTGCCCTCCGTGTCCCTCCAAAAAGCGACGGCGGGGGGGGGTAAATATCTGGCACTGGGGGCATATATGGCACGGGGGGGGAGGGAGGAATATCTGGCACTGGGGCATTTCTGGCACTGGGGGGAATATCTGGCTCTGGGGGCATATCTGGCACTGGGGGGGATATCTGGCACTGGGGCATATATGGCACTGGGGGGGAATATCTGGCACTGGGGGCATATATGGCACTGGGGGGGGATCTGGCACTGGGGGCATATATGGCACGGGGGGCATATATGGCACTGGGGGGAATATCTGGCACTGGGGGCATATATGGCACTGGGGGGGAATATCTGGCACTGGGGGCATATGTGTACCTGGCACATGGGGGGGACGACTATATTTGGCACTGGGGCATGTAAGTACCTGGCACCGTGGGGGAATATCTGGCACTGGGGACATATGTGGCACTGGGAGCACAGCCCTAGCAACAAGGACTACCTCCTAGCAACGAGCATGACACCCAGTGCATGAAACATCTGGCAACGAGCATGACACCCAGTGCATGAAACACCTGGCAACGAGCATGACACCCAGTGCATGAAACCCCTGGCAACGAGCATGACACCCTGAGCATGAAAACCCCTGGCACCGTGCATGGAACCAAGAGCATGAAACCCCTGGCAACGAGCATGACACCCAGTGCATGAAACCCCTGACAACGAGCAGGTAATTGAAAAGTAATTAGAAGCCTTACTGTAGGACTTAATGTGTAATGGGCATTACGGTGTGTGGCATAATGTATCACGGACATTGCGGTGTGTGTCATAATGTGTCGCAGGCATTACGGTGTATGGTATACTATATCGCGGGCATTGTGATATGTGGTATAATGTCTCAGGGTCATTGCAGTGTGTGGCATAATGTATCACGGACATTGCGGTGTGTGTCATAATGTGTCAGGCATTACGGTGTGTGGTATACTATATCACGGGCATTGTGGTATGTGGTATAATGTCTCAGGGTCATTGCAGTGTGGCATAATACATAACGGGCATTGCGATGTGTGGCATAGGGTATAACGGGCAGGGCATTGCGGTATGTGTCACAGGCATTACGGTGTATGGTATACTATATCACGGGCATTGTGGTATAATGTCTCAAGGTCATTGCAGTGTGTGGCATAATGTGTCACAGGCATTGTATGTGCTATAATGTATCGGGCATTGCAGTGTGTGGCATAATGTATCACGGACATTGCGGTGTGTGTCATAATGTGTCACAGACATTGTATGTGCTATAATGTATCAGGGGCATTGCAGTGTGTAGCATAATGTATAACGGGCATTGCGATTCCTGTCATAATGTGTCACAGGCATTACGGTGTGTGGCATAATGTGTCACAGACATTACGGTGTGTGGCATAATGTGTCGGGGGCATTACAGTGTGTGCATATTGTGTCGTGCATTATTGTGTGCGGCATAATGTCTAAGGGCCATTGCAGTATGTGGCATAATGTATACTGGGCATTACTATAAGGAGGAAAAATGACAAATAATGTAAGGGGCATGAATCAGGATTATTTTTCTTTCCTGTGGTGGCCAACGTATGGGCGTGCAGGTTGCAAAACTGGGGTATAAGGTAGTCTTTTCCTGCAATGCCACGCCCCTTTATGTGAAACCACGCCCACTCCAACAAAACCACGCCCCTTTTTTGACGCGCGCGCCTTAGGCGCGCGCATATTTATCCCTTTCTTGCTCCCAATTATGGAGCATGAAGGGGGGGGGGGGGGGCGCCGAAGAATTTCTTGGCTTGGGGGAGAAAAATTTCTAGTTACGCCACTGGATTGGACATATCCAGTGTGATGCGGCTGTAGATGATTTTTGCTGTTTCTAACTTCTACATCAATGAATAAGTTTCAAAATAGAATGCATCAAGAGAACGGTGTTGGTAGTATAAAACTACCTACAGCACCTGGTATTCCCAGGTGGTCTCACATCCAAGAACAAACCAGGCCTAAGATCAGGTGATATTGGGCATATACAGTGTGGTGTGGCTGTAGATGAGCTTAGTGGTTTCTGTTAGAGTTCTTCTACTTCTAACTACTCGTACATAAATGAATAAGCGGACGATTTATTAAACCTGGTGAAATGATAATTTGCATGGTGATAAAGTACCAGCCAATCAGCTCCTAATTGCCATGTCACGGGCTGGGTTTGAAAAATGACAGTTAGGAGCTGACTGGCTGGTACTTTATCACCTTGCACTTTATCAGTTCACCAGGCTTAATAGATCTGCCCCAATGTTTCAAAATGGAATGCATCAAGAGAACGGTGTTGGTATTGTAAAAATACACACAACTCCTGGTATTTCCTGGTGGTCTCCCATCCAAGTACTAAAACCAGGACCAACACTGCTCAGCTTCCATGATCAGGAGAGATTGGGCAAATCCAGTGTGCTGTGGCTGTAGATGAGCTCGTGGTTTCTGTTAGAGCTCTTCTACTTCCTAACTTCTGGTACATAAAAGAATATGTGTAAAAATTAAATGTACAGTACCAAGAAAAGGGTGTTGATAGTTTAAAAACACCTAAAGAATCTGATAATACATGGATGGGAGACTGCTTGGTAGTAACAAAGTCCAATACTGCTTTGCTTCAAAGATCAAATGAGATTGGGCATATCCAGTGTGGTGTGGCTTTAGATAAGCTTTGTGGTTTCTGTTAGAGCTCTTCTACTTCTAACTACTGGTACATTAATGAATATGTATAAGGTTGTAGTTTATCCAATATCCCTTTACTACCTTACCTCCCCCCCCCCCCCCCCCCTCCCCTCCCCTCCCCTCCTTATAGCTTCCTTTGTTCTCTCCTCCTCGTGTGTGCGTTATTTGTTTTCTCATACGTCCTAGAGGATGCTGGGATCACATTAAGAACCATGGGGTATAGACGGGATCCGCAGGAGACATGGGCACTTTAAGACTTTCAAAGGGTGTGAACTGTCTCCTCCCTCTATGCCCCTCCTCCAGACTCCAGTTTTAGAATTGTGCCCAGTGAGACTGGATGCACTACAGGGGAGCTCTACTGAGTTTCTCTGAAAAGACTTATGTTAGTTTTTCTTATTTTCAGGGAGGCTGCTGGCAACAGTCTCCCTGCTTCGTGGAACTTAGGGGAGAGAAGTATGACCAACTTCTAGTGAGTTCAATGGCTCTGCTTCTACCTGACAGGACACCATTAGCTCCTGAGGGTGCTGATCGCTGGGTACGCCTAGATGCCCACTCCCGTAGCCTGCCATCACCCCCTTACAGAGCCAGAAGTCAGAAGACAGGCGAGTAGCAGAAGAACAGAAGACTTCTTCTCCAGTGACGGCATTCTGAGGTACCACGCAGCGAGCGGAATGCTGTGCGCCATGCTTCCACACAAACACAGGCACTGCAGGGTGCAGGGCATGTGGGTGGGTGGGGGGGGGCACCGTGGGCAGCATAAATTCCTCACAAAAGGCTGGCAAAAGTGGACATTAGTGCCTGGGCACTGTCCTTACCCCGCCAGCGTAATTAATTATTTGTTTCTGAGCGGGACAGAAGCGTGCCATTACAGCGGCGGGGCTTCTTCCTCACCTCACCAGCACATCTATAGAGCGTTACAAGTCTATCACTATAGAGTTTATTATTTCCCAGACTGTGTACTTTTGGCGCTGGGTTGTGAGCTGAAAAATCCTCTCTGTCCCTCTGACAGATTTACTGTAGGTCTATCCCCCATAAGCCGATGTGTCTGTGGGTACTTGGTACATGTGTGTCAACATGTCGGTGGCTGAATGTTTTTCCCAAGAGGAAACTATATTAGGAATGCAGACATATGATGGTGGCCCTGTTGGCACCACCAATAACTGACTGGGTGAAAGTTTCAATAATATCAGAGTGAGGTTGGATAAATCTGTGTCCCAGACACAGACGTAGAGAATAGATGTGATGGCGTTACCTATGGAGATGCTGCGACATGACATCCTAGGACACGATACTGCACCATGCATCACCGTTATATTTCAGTGTGCCTTGTCAATATTTAAATCTTGTTCTGTGAGACGTGAGTTGTAAATTGCTAGGAGGTAGTCCTTGTTGCATGGCTGTTGAACACCGGATCCTGAAGGAAAAGGGCATTCCGGAGGAAGTCATTCCTACGCTGATCAAAGCCAGGAAGGACGTGACCGCAAAACATTATCACCACATATGGCGAAAATATGTTGCTTGGTGTGAGGACAGGAAGGCCCCAACGGAGGAATTTCAACTGGGTCGATTCCTGCACTTCCTACAGTCAGGGGTGAATATGGGCCTCAAATTGGGGTCCATTAAGGTCCAGATTTCGGCTCTGTCGATTTTCTTCCAAAAAGAACTGGCTTCCCTGCCGGAAGTTCAGACTTTTGTTAAAGGAGTGCTGCATATTCAGCCTCCTTTTGTGCCTCCAGTGGCACCTTGGGATCTCAACGTGGTGTTGGATTTCCTTAAATCACATTGGTTTGAGCCACTTAAAACCGTGGAGTTAAAATATCTCACGTCGAAAGTGGTCATGCTATTGGCCCTGGCTTCGGCCAGGCGTGTGTCAGAGTTGGCGGCTTTGTCATGTAAAAGCCCTTATGTGATTTTCCATATGGATAGGGCGGAATTGAGGACTCATCCCCAATTTCTGCCTAAGGTGGTTTCAGCGTTTCATTTGAACCAACCTATTGTGGTGCCTGCGGCTACTCGGAACTTGGAGGATTCCAAGTTGCTGGATGTAGTCAGGGCCCTGAAAATTTATGTTTCCAGAATGGCTGGAGTCAGGAAAACTGACTCGCTGTTTATCCTCTACGCACCAAACAAGATGGGTGCTCCTGCTTCAAAGCAGACTATTGCTCGCTGGATATGTAGCACAATTCAGCTTGCACATTCTGCGGCGGGACTGCCGCATTCTAGATCAGTAAAAGCCCATTCCACGAGGAAGGTGGGCTCTTCTTGGGCGGCTGCCCGAGGGGTCTCTGCTTTACAACTTTGCCGAGCTGCTACTTGGTCGGGGTCAAACACATTTGCAAGATTTTACAAGTTTGACACCCTGGCTGAGGAGGACCTGGAGTTCGCTCATTCGGTGCTGCAGAGTCATCCGCACTCTCCCTCCCGTTTGGGAGCTTTGATATAATCCCCATGGTCCTTACGGAGTCCCAGCATCCACTTAGGACGTCAGAGAAAATAAGATTTTACTCACCGGTAAATCTATTTCTCGTAGTCCTTTTTGTCAGCTCTTCCGGGCACAGTATCCTAACTGAGGTCTGGAGGAGGGTCATAGGGGGAGGAGCCAGTGCACACCAGGTAGTCCTAAAGCTCTCTTTAGTTGTGCCAAGTCTCCTGCGGAGCCGCTATTCCCCATGGTCCTTACGGAGTCCCAGCATCCACTACGGACTACGAGAAATAGATTTACCGGTGAGTAAAATCTTATATATATATATATATATATATATATATATATATATATATATATGACTTGGGGTTTGTTTTATTAGATAGAGCATGTCCCTGTGAAGTTCCTTTTGGGGTTGTGGTTTTTCAGAAAGTTACAGGTTTTTTTTAATTAAGAGAAATATGCCCCATTATAGAGATCGGGCATTTCATTTTGTTGCGCCTGCGCAGTGGCCGCCAGCAGGGGGTGTACTAGAGTGCCTTCTCTTGAGAGCCGCAATATGGCCGCCTTCTCCCCGGTTATTCTGTAAATAGGAAAATAACCTCACAGGTTCACATAGGGCAGAGTTGCCACTACTAGTGCAGGGCTGTAACTTACAGTACTAAGGAAAAGCCATATACTAAAGCGGCACGGTGACCTCACCCCTCTCAGAGACACCAGGGCTCAGCACACTGGTACACACACCTGTTAGCTCAGGGCAGCACTATAGGACCCTCCTGTAATGCTGTGCTGGCGGCGTGTAGTGATCAGGGCACTGGGAGACTGGCTTGCTGGTCTCCGTCTCTGCTGCCTATAGAACTTCCACCTCTGTTATATATCAGGGCTGCTCTCCTGTTGTTATGATTCCAATACTCTGGTCTGGGGATATCTTATAGCAAGGACCTGAGTACTGGAACGTAATGCTTGGAAAGGGAGTGGGAACGGGAATAGCCCCTGGCGCCCTATCTCCGTTGTCTCGCCCGTGCTGTCAGAAATCTCTTGCGAGACTATGGTTGCTTGGGCCCATGGCAGCCGCGTTTGAAGGGCGGATTACGTCTGCCCAACTCCGATGCCCCCTCAGGTCTTAATGGGAGACAAAGAGAAATCCGAGACAGGGTGATAACAAGGGGCCCTCTACTAAACAACAAAGCCAGGGGCTCAAAACTAACTTTAAACTAGAGTATGTGCGGAAAACCGCCAGGGAAAAGGACAACCAAAATACCCACTTGTCCACTCTTCTACCCGGCACTGGCGAGTTCCGGAGAGGAGTGTGGGAGCGTAAACCTCCGCAAATGCACCAACACAGAATACAAAATAAAGCGGCCTAGGCCGCAGCACGCGGCAGAGCCGCCACTCATGAAAACCACACGAGATCCTCTAGCGACTGTTGCGGGTAAATGAGGACCGGAAGACTCCTTGGGAAGAGATGACAACACTAAGATTCAGGAACTCTGAGGACAGGAATGACCGGACACAGCAGAACAGGAACAGACGTCAGCAAACCAAAGCAGCATGCAGGAAGCTATTACCGGCGTCTGTGTGAAGCACTGAGAAGGTATTTAGCAGGGAGTCCTTCAATCAGAAGTTCAGAGCCTGATTAGCACAATGCCGTGCAGCTGCCTTGCTGCACGACCAGAAGACAAGTGTGTGTGTGTAGTTCACTTGATTGACCCTGCAAGGGGAGCGCAGTCCGTCCGTGGCGTCCCCGTTGCTAGGGTCCAGGCGGCTCAGCGCGCCCGGCGTCCTAGCGTTGCTAGGGAGCCGGCGGCTAGCACGCTCGGCGTCCCTAGTTGCTAGGCGCCGGGCCGCGAGGACATCGCGGACCACGGCGCCTAACACCTGTGTGTTCTCTTCCTCTCCTACCTCACACTGGAACTGGCCGCCCAGAGAACGAGAGGGCAGCGGCTGACATCAGAGAGGGTGCAGCAATCTGTGTGGGCAGAGCCCCTCACAGCAAGGTGTCCTTATGCTGTGCCCCGTGTAATCACTGTGATCCATACAGACTCTCACCCTGGTATGCTCTCTATTATTTATTTTTTTACACTGCGGCATGCTCGAGGGAAGGGAGCAGGCACCACCCCACCGCCACTACTCCTCCGCCAGCATCACTGCCGAGCCGGTCAGTGTTCCGGCGGCAATGAGCAGTAGGCAGCCACCAGCAACAACAGTCAGGAAGCTGTTACTCCCGGCAGCAGTAGCGTCAAGCTGCAATTCAGCCAGCGGCACGATGATCCGGGAGACAGTGGCAGCACAGGGAAGCAGTACCCCCTCCAATCGCAGCACCAACTAGGAGACTGAGGCAGCAACCTGCCCCCAGCAGCAGCACCACCCTGATGATAGGTAAGATGCATTTTGGTGTCACAAGAAGGTGGCCGGAGTAGTGGCTTGCTGTGGTCACACCCCGGGGAAAACTGATAGTGATTTCAGTGTTCCCTTGCGCGGGGATTGGATGTGTAGATGTATGGAGGCTATGTATGTATAGATGTGAGCGGCAGTGTGCGGATGTATGAGAGCGGCAGTGTGCGGATGTATGAGAGCGGCAATGTACGGCTGTATAACTGCGTCGGTGTGCGGCTGTATGAGTGCGATGGTGTGCGGCTGTATGCGTGCGGCGGTGTGCTGCTGTAAGAGTGCGGCAGTAAGAGTACGGCTGTAATTGTACGGCTGTAAGAGTACGGCTGTAAGAGTGCGGCTGTAAGAGTGCGGGGTTGTACGGATGTATGAGAGCGGGGTTGTACGGATGTATGAGAGCGGGGTTGTACGGATGTATGAGAGCGGCAGTGTATGGATGTATGAGAGCAACAGTGTACAGTTGTGTGAGAGCGGCAGTGTGCGGATGTATGAGAGTGGCGGTGTACGGATGTATGAGAGCGGCAGTGTATGGATGGCAGCGTCATAGGGAGGGATGTCGGAATGCTGTTATAGGGTTCCTAATACAAAATGCCACGTTGGGCTTGATGGGCAGGTAGTGCGGCAAGCACACCCAAATTGGCATCTGACGTCGCCTGCAGTCCACACTGTTGTGAGGAGTCAGAGTTAATTTTGACTGTGTAGTGTACTCACAGAGGACCTACCGCCCGTCCCCTCCTCGCATCTGAGCAGCAGGTCAGGCTCTTATTTTCTTTTTAATCAGGAGAGGCCGAGTGAACTGTGAGCAGGGGGGCAGAGCTACATGGGACCCAGAGGGGCTGCTGTGCTGTCAGAGAGGGAGAGGAAGAGAGAGATGAAGCTACTGCAGATCCCCAGCTGATTGTGAGGTGCCGGGTTGAAGGGTGATGTGATCACCCTTCTCCCTCGCTGCCGCTGGGGACCGCATCTAGGCTTCCTCCATCGAGGGCATGCGGCGCAGCAGTGGGCAGCGTGTAATGAGTTTGTCTGACTCATTATACTGCTGCCTGTTGTGGACACCTCCGTCCGTACGGACTGGTGTACATGCCCAGCACAGAGGTGACAGTGTTGGTGGAAGTGCTGCCCAGTTCTGACCCTGCAGGCCTCCCTGATCTGACTGCGGCCGCTGCTACTGCTGCGGCCCGAAACCCCTGCCGGTCCCCTCCATAGACTTCTGCCTGTCCAGCGCTGAGGTACTAGGGGTATCCCAGCTGCGGGAAGGGTATGTCTCTGGCTTTCTCTCCGGCAGGGGAAGGTGACAGCGGCGGAGGAAGTGTTGCCCACCTCAGACACTGCAGGCCTCCCCGATCCAGCTGCGGCCACAGCTGATGCTGCCAGAACCCCCTGCTGGTCTCCTTTGTTGACTGCCGCATGGCCAGTGCTGAAGTACTGGGGGTAGGCCAGCTATGGGAAGAGTGTCTCTGCCTCGGGCTCTCTCTCTCTGTCAGGGGAAGGAAGGGCTGATTCTCTGGCACAACAGGGAGGGCTAGGCTGCAGGAACACAGCACTGGAAGAAACAGGAGGCCGAACTCATGACCAAAAAGTGAGCAGTGCAGTGATCAGCCCCCTAGTCTTTCCCTCTCTCTGGGTGCAGAGCTGTATTCTACAGAGAGAGCTGGGATGGGAAGAAGGGGAACGGCACCTGACACACACATACACGCGCGGCACCTGACACACACATACACGCGCAACACCTGACACACACACATACACGTGCGGCACCTGACACACACACACGTAGCATCAGACACAATAAAATAAACATGCAGCACCTGACCCACACATACACGCGCAACACCTGACACACACACATACACGTGCGGCACCTGACACACACACGTAGCATCAGACACAATAAAATAAACATGCAGCACCTGACCCACACATACACGCGCAACACCTGACACACACACACATATACACGTGCGGCACCTGACACACACACGTACCATCAGACACAATAAAATAAACATGCAGCACCAGACACATGCATATACACGCAGCACCTGACACATGCATATACACGCAGCACCTGACACATGCATATACACGCAGCACCTGACACATGCATATACACGCAGCACCTGACACATGCATATACACGCAGCACCTGACACATACATATACACGCACATCATCAGACACACACATACACATGCAGTGCCTTACTCACACACACATAGACACGTGCAGCACCTGAGGCACACACATGTACACGTGCAGCACCCGACGCACACACATGTACACGCGCAGCACCTGACGCACACACATGTACACGCGCAGCACCTGACGCACACTCATGTACACGCGCAGCACCTAATGCACACTCATGTACACGCGCAGCACCTGACGCACACTCATGTACACGCGCATCACCTGACACAGACATACGTATTCATGCACAGCACCAGACATACACTTGTACACACGCGGAGCACCTGATACTCACACACATATACACCCGCAACACCTGACACACACACACACACACACACACGTGCGGCAGCTGACGCATACACACGCACCATCAGACACACTCATATATACACGCAGCACCTGACACACACATACACACAGGAGCTGACACACACATACACAGGCAGCACCTGACACACACACACATATACACGCGCAGCACCTGACACCACGCACTCACACGTACAAGCAATGCATTTCACGCCTACCTCCAGCCTCAGTTACAGGCTGCTGCCGCCTACCCCCCTCCCTGCATCAGCTGCAAAGGCAGCAAAATATTTTGACCAAAGTCTAAAGGCCCGTACACATTAAACGATGTCGCTCTGTGAGCTACATCGTCTAATGTTTCCCCTCCCGGGCCGGCCGGCGGCCGACTGTACACACTGAGCGATATGACCGCTCATATCGCTCAGTGACGTCACGCCCCCGCCAGCCCTGCATGAAGGTCGTGGACGACAGTCCACATCCTTCCTGCATGCCCTACCGACAGCGAAGATTGTTGCCGACCCGCGGGGCCGCGCATCGTTTGTCGCTGGCTGCATACACACTTAACTATAAAATGAGCGACGTCGCTCATTAAATCGTTAAGTGTGTACGGACCTTAAACAATTTGGTTTGGTTAATAAAATTATTTTGCACAGAACAGTGATGTTATACGAACATTTTCATTAAACATTTAAAAAATCAAATGTTTATTCTTACAGTGAAATTTTACATTTCTGAATAAAAAAAATAAATTTAAAAAAAGCGATGAAATTCCATAGACAAAAAACCTTACGGTTTCACATGTCCCATTAAGGCTTCTTAGACATGATCGAAATTTCAGAAACCTGTTGTAACTCTTCCACTCAAACTCCAAAAAGCAATGAAATTCCGATCATTAAGGCTGACGCCTTAATGGACGTGTTCCTTGCGCAATACAGATATGGTATGCCATCACAGCCTGTGGGTAAGTGCAGATTCAGCACTCTCACAGAGTGAGATTGCTGTCACTCACACAATGGTGGAGCTGCTAATTCACAGATGTGTGTGCTCATTGGAATACACACATGCAGTCTATGCAACTGAAGGTCTGAGCGGAAGATAAAGCTGCTCAGATGAGGTAAGAGTGTTGTTGATTGGAGGGAGGAGAGCGGTGTGGATGGGGGAACAGAAGTGTGTGGATAGAGCGAACACTAAGCAGCACTAATGGGGGGGACAGAGAAACACAGGGGGTAATTCAGACCGCAGCAGCAGCAGCGATTGCAGTCTGAATTAGTTTGTGAGGTGCGCACGTGCAATGGCCGCACTGCGCGTGCGTACCCCAGGAGCCCAGTGAGATGCTATCACCCTGCCTGATTGATAGGCAGAGGTGGTTGCGGGGAAGGAGAGGGGCGTGCAAACAGCGTTAGAATGCCATTGGCAGGGCATGGTCTGCACAACGGAGGCGTTTCCGGACCACTGGGGGGTGGGCTGTGGCGGTTATCCCCCTGCCAAGAGCGCAGGATGCACTAAATTTACCTTCAGGATGTCAGCTACATGAATAGGGTAAGAGTGGTGTGGATAGGGGGTAGATTAAGCAGCAAGTATGGGAAGGGAGACAGAGCGGTGCAGATGGGGGAAATGGTGCAGATGGGTTGAAAACACTGGCATGGATGGGTAGAAAACTGGTGCAGATGGGAGAGAAGACAGTGTGCCATGTACTGGAGGAGGCAGAGTGACGTTGAAGAAGGAAACACTGAGCAGCACAGAGAGAAGGAAACGGTGGTACAGACAATGCACAGGTGGGGAAAGACAGATGGTACAGATAAGTTAGTACAGACTAGCACAGATGGGAGAACACAGCAGTAGGGATTGGGGAAGACCAGGCAGCATGGGGGTGTATAGGGGAAGTAAGTGTAGATGCATAGACCGTAGATGGGGTATTATAGTTTAGCAATTAACCAAGATGTTTGAGGGAGCTAAATGTGTATACTAAGTGAGATGGATGTATGGAGTTAGAAGGATGTTGTAAGAAGGTGGCTTTGTTGTGTTGACTGAATGGGATGGTTGTGGGCACTGTGTGGGATGGGAGCACCACAAAACTGCTCAGACCTTCAGTTGCATAGACTGCATGTGTGTATTCCAATGAGCACACAAATCTGTGAATTAGCAGCTCCACCATTGTGTGAGTGACAGCAATCTCACTCTGTGAGAGTGCTGAATCTGCACTTACCCACAGGCTGTGATGGCATACCATATCTGTATTGCGCAAGGAACACGTCCATTAAGGCGTCAGCCTTAATGATCGGAATTTCATTGCTTTTTGGAGTTTGAGTGGAAGAGTTACAACAGGTTTCTGAAATTTCGATCATGTCTAAGAAGCCTTAATGGGACATGTGAAACCGTACGGTTTTTTGTCTATGGAATATATATATATATATCACAAACATATATGATTCATACATATATCACACACACATACATGATACATACATGAGAAAGACCTGGGATGGTGATGAGGCCAGGGCCCCCTGCTGATGTTGCGTTGAGGAAGGCAGTGTTCCAGGGCGGATGCCAGTCGGGGAGAGCGCCGCGCAGCCCGGGAAAAATACTGCTGAGGAGCTACATCTGGAAGAGCCCCTGGGAGGGAGAGTGCCACATGCCCCATCCTGCGCGGCAGACTCTGCAGGCCTGCACATGGGAAGGGAGGTCTCTGGCCACACATACTCACCCTTCTGCTGAAGCCCCGCTGCTGTCCCCATCAGCGATCTCCAGCGGGGAGCGGGGCCAGGATGAACCTCAACCTGTGAGAACTATCTTCATGATCAAGAGATCTCATATGCAAGATAAGTATGTGTTGGGATAGGGCTGGGGAGGGCGGCTGCTCGGGCACACCCCCGTCAAGTTAAGGAGATTTAACTGAGGAAGCACAAGGGAACTCTCGTCTGGGGACAACAACTACAGGGAGACCACATCTTTTCAGATGAACATGGGAGGGCGGAAGGCTGCCTAATACTGAAGCACCCTCAGACATTAAACCATATGCAACAACTATTGCAAGCATTCCTGGGGGAAGGTCTGCAGCAGACGGATTTGCATACGGTGATGTCATCCAAGCAGTGGGCCAAAGTTGGCTGGAACCCTCATCTGTATATGAAAAGAGAAAAGGGGCATGCAGGGCATGGCCTTTTGCGGCGCTTGGATAACCCCAAGTTTGCATTAAACACCCCCACCCTCCTTCGGTGTGGGGCTCATGTTGGCCATGCCCAAGCCCCTGAAGCATTCAAGCTGATTTCTTGCAGCAGCTGGGCACTGTAACAGCTTCAGAGCTGCTCTACAAGACAAGTAAAAGGGTGTGGGCCCTGCAGCACCACCTGTAGTTTGCATACACACATATATAGGACAGCATCTCTTATATGCCCCAGGGTCAATAAAATAGTATCCTTGTCTAGGCTATCCATCCCCTCAGATAAGGTATTTGTCCATGCCGCTACAGCACTACACACCCAGGCCGACGCAATTGCCGGTCTGAGTAAGGTACCTGAATGTGTATAAATGGACTTCAGGGTAATCTCCTGTTTGCGGTCAGCACACTCTTTGAGGGTAGCCGTATCCTGGGACGGGAGGGCTACCTTCTTGGATAAGCGTGTTAATGCTTTGTCCACCCTAGGGGAGGATTCCCATCGTAACCTATCCGTTGATGGGAAAGGATACGCCATAAGAATCCTTTTGGAAATCTGCAGTCTTTTATCTGGAGATTCCCAAGCTTTTTCACATAACTCGTTCAGCTCGTGTGAGGGGGGAAAGGTTACCTCAGGCTTCTTACCCTTGTACATATGTACCCTCTTGTCAGCGACAGGGGGTTCCTCTGTGATGTGCAAAACATCTTTTATTGCCATAATCATAAATCGAATGGATTTTGCCAATTTTGGCTGTAACTTTGCATCATCGTAATCGACACTGGAGTCAGAATCCGTGTCGGTATCTGTGTCAACAATCTGGGATAGTGGGCGCTTATGAGACCCTGACAGTCCCTGCAACATAGGATCAGGCATGGGTTTAAACCCTGACTGTCCCAAAGCTTCTGCCTTGTCTAATCTTTTGTGCAATGAGTTTACACTAGCATTTAAAACATTCCACATATCCATCCAATCAGCTGTCGGCGGAGACACCACATTCATTTGCTCCCGCTCCTCTCTAATATAGCCTTCTTCCTCAGACATGTCGACACACGTGTACCGACACACTACACACACAGGGAATGCTTTTTCTGAAGACAGTTTCCCCACAAGGCCCTTTGGAGAGACAGAGAGAGAGTATGCCAGCACACCCCCCAGCGCTATATAACCCAGGAATAAAACAGTAACTTAATGTTTGCCCAGTAGTGCTGCTGTATGTAATTTGCGAATTATGTGCCCCCCCCCCCCTCTTTTCAACCCTCTTGTCTAACGTGGTATAAGCAGGGGAGAGTCCGGAGAGCTTCCTCTCAGCGGTGCTGTGGAGAAAAAATGGCGCTGGTGAGTGCTGAGGGAGAAGCCCCGCCCCCTCGGAGGCGGGCTTCTGTCCCGCTTAAACTAAAATTGGTGGGGGCTTATACATATATAAAGTGCCCAGCTGTATATATGTTATATTTTTGCGAAAGAGGTTTATATTGCTGCCCAGGGCGCCCCCCCTGCGCCCTGCACCCTTACAGTGACCGGAGTATGTGAGGTGTATGGGAGCAAAGGCGCACAGCTGCAGTGCTGTGCGTTACCTCAGTGAAGATCATGAAGTCTTCTGCCGCCTCTGAAGTCTTCTTTTCTTCTCATACTCACCCGGCTTCTATCTTCCGGCTCTGCGAGGGGGACGGCGGCGCGGCTCTGGGACGGACGGCGAGGGTGAGATCCTGCGTACCAATCCCACTGGAGCTAGTGGTGTCCAGTAGCCTAAGAAGCAGGACCTTGCAACTCAGAGAGTAGGGCTGCTTCTCTCCCCTCAGTCCCTCGATGAGGGAGTCTGTTGCCAGCAGTGCTCCCTGAAAATTAAATACCTAACAAAATACTTTCTGTCAGAAAGCTCAGGAGAGCTCCTGAAAAGCACCCAATCTCCACTGGGTACAGTATCAAACTGAGGTCTGGAGGAGGGGCATAGAGGGAGGAGCCAGTGCACACCCAGAACTAAAGTCTTTCTTAAAGTGCCCATGTCTCCTGCGGAGCCCGTCTATCCCCATGGTCCTTACGGAGTCCCCAGCATCCTCTAGGACGTTAGAGAAAATAGGATTTTAATACCTACCGGTAAATCCTTTTCTCTTAGTCCGTAGAGGATGCTGGGCACCCGTCCCAGTGCGTACTGTGTCTGCAGTTATTAAATGGCCCTTAACTCCAGAACATTTATGTGGAGATGAAAACATCCAAGGAAGACTTGACCATCTTCCTTGGATGTTTTCCCCCTGTGTGACTGCTCTCCAGCCTCGGAGGGTTGCATCCGTGGTCCCTAGGATCCCGTCCTGGATCCCGAACCATCGCCCCTCTAGGTGGTGAGAACTGTGCAGCCACCAATGGAGTGAGATTCTGGTCTTGGAAGACAGGATTATCCTCCGGTGCATGTGTAGGTGGGATCCGGACCACTTGTCCAACAGGTCCAACTGGAACACTCTGGCATGGAACCTGCCAAACTGAATGGCCTCGTAGGCCGCGACCATCTTCCCCAGCAACTGAATGCATTGATGGATTAACACTCTTGCTGGTTTCAGAATTTGTTTGACCAGACTCTGGATCTCCAGAGCCTTTCCACTAGAAGAAAACCTCTTCTGTGTCCAGTATCACTCCCAAAAACAACAACCGCGTCATTGGGACCAACTGCGATTTTGGCAAGTTTAGGAGCCAACCATGTTGTTGAAGAACTGTCAGGGAGAGTAGATGTTTTGCACCAACTGGTCCCTGGATCTCGCCTTTATCAGGAGATCATCCAAGTACGGGATAATTGTGACTCCTTGCTTGCGAAGGAGGACCATCATTTCCGCCATCACCCTGGTGAAAATCCTCGGAGCCGTGGACAGACCAAACGGCAACGTCTGAAATTGGTAATGACAATCCTGAATTGCAAACCTCAGGTAGCTTGATGCAGTGGCTAAATGGGAACATATAAGTAGGCATCCTTTATGTCTACCAAAACCATGAAATCTCCTTTATCCCCCGGACTGGAGATCACTACCCTGAGAGATTCCATCTTGAAATTGAATTTCTTTAGGTAGAAATTAAGGGATTTCAGATTTAAGATTGGTCTGACTGAGCCGTCCGGCTTCGGGACCACGAAGAGGCTTGAATAAAAACCTTCTCCCTGCTGACTAAGGCTGATTTGAACAATCGGTGAGGGGGAACGTCTTGAAACCCCAGTTTGTACCCTTGGGACACTATTTGTAAAACCCACGAGTCCAGGTCCGAATGAATCTAGAACTGACTGAAGAGTTTTAGACGTGCCCCCACTGGTGCGGGCTCCTGCAAGAGAGCCCCAGCGTCATGCAGTGGATTTGGCAGAAGCAGAGGACGATCTCTGCTCCTGCGATCTTGAAGAGGCTACAGACCTCTTCCCTCTTTTCCTTCCTCTACCTGCAAAGAAAGGGGAATCTTAACTTCTTGCATATCTATTGGGCCGAAATGACTGCGTCAGATAATGATGCGTCTTCATCCGTTGAGAGGGAACATAGGGCAAGAAGGATGACTTACCTGCGGGAGCTGCCGAGATCAAATTAACTAGGCCGTCGCCAAACAAGGCTTCACCTTCATAGGGAAGAGACTCCCTTTCTTCTTGGAGTCAGCATCAGCATTCCCTTGGTGAATCCACAATGCCCTCCTATCCGAGACTGCCATGAAATTGGCCCGTGAGCACTTGTGCCCGGTGTAGGATTTTTAAATATGTGTAGTTTACTGTATGCAAGGGTTTAAAACCTTTTAGGAACTGAGATCTAAGGTGTATTACATGTAGTTTAAAAAAAACAAAAAATGTTTATTTTATGGCAGTAGTTTCCAAACTGGGGTTCTTGCACTGGTAGCATAGTTTGGTGGTCCAGGACCAATTAAAATTATTTATACTTTATTAAATTGGCAAAACCATTCCCTCACAACATAACTGAACCTGAGGATGACATGCTATAAACACAATTTACTTAATTTTATATTTTTTTCTGAATTTCTCAATAAAAAAAACTTTGGCCTAGGGGTGCCGTGAAACAAATTTTGATACTCTAGGGCAGGGGTGTCAAACCCATGGGCCGCATGCCGCCCCCAATGCATCCTTTTGTGGCCCACAGGCCGAGGTCCGACAGGGGTCCTTTTGTGGCCCGATCACCTTGCTTAGAGCGAGGGCAGGAGAGTGCAGCCAGAGTCTTTGCTTTCTATGTGCGGCACCATCTTCCCGAAGAGATCACCGGGAAGATAGTGCCCCTTCCACTGGCTACAGCACAGGTATACTGGGGTGGGGTAGCAAACTGGGGGCCCCAATGGGCCCCTCCAGCAGTCCCTCTACCAAAACACGTCTTTTGGTGGTTTTGCGGTGTTGTTATAACTACATGGTGACGATACTGTAGCACAGAGATTTTCAACCATTTACAACTCACGTCACACAGAACAAGATTTAAATATTGACAAGGCACACTGAAATATAATGGTGATGCATGGTGCAGTATCGTGTCCTAGGATGTCATGTCGCAGCTTCTCCATAGGTAACGCCTGAACAGGCCCAGTGACAGGGGGGACAAAGGGGACACTTGTTCAGGGCTCCAAGTATTAAGAACAGAAATAATGGGGCCACAGTGCCAATATTGCTTTTTAAAGTGTATCCACCAACTGCTCAATTTAAGCAGGAAAACAATTAACAGGCCAACTAAACCCTCCCCCCTCCTTTTACCCCATCACTTTGTCCAGTCCCTGTGGTCCATACTGTATTGCCATTATTATGCATTTTGCTGTGCTGGCCCTTTTCTGAATGTCCCTGCCACCGCCACCGAAGAGCTGGATAGCCCAGTATGAAAACCACCTGCCGGCCTCACTGACGGTCCGAGTCAAAGGCTCCATTTTTTTGTGGGGTAAAGAGGGGTCAGTAAAGATACTAAGCTGAAGTACTTAGAACACTTCTTGAATTAAGACACAACCTGCAAGAAAAAGTATGCAATATGGGTGAAAAGGCAAATGTCAGAGGTCTGATACAAGTGACCAGCTCCACACCTTGCACCACATAGCGTTATGTTAAACTGGGATATGTTCTTTTTTGGTGTGTGTGTGTGTGTGTGTGTGTGTATGTGTGTGGGGGGGGGGGTGCCAAAGGAAATTTTTGCCATTGGCTCCTTTGGTCTAGAACCAGCCCTGATCACAAAATATTTTTGTCTGAGCAGACTGGACACTGATCAGCGTTGGCTCATTCTCAGCCCCCCGCCCAGCCTCTGCTGCCAACAGACTGCTATTAGCTAGTTAACCTTCTGCCTTCCCTATCTATGACACAGACTGCTGCTAATGCTACCAGACTGTTCCCAGTGGCTTCACACCAACAGTGAATCCCAGCCGATGATGTAGGGCAGCGTGTGGGGGAGGGGGTCAGTTGCTGTGGCTCCAACATGGTAACCGCCAATGGACTGCAATGCTTTATCGAAAGGGGGGGCGCCAGTCCCTTACTTTGCCAGGGGCGCTTGGACCCCTAGCTACACCTCTGTTGACCCTAACCGATACCCCTAAACTAACCATAATTCCTGCAGTAAAAATCCATGTTTCTATGTATATAGGGGGTCATTCCGAGTTGATCGCATGCTGCCGTTGTTCGCTGCGTAGCAATCAGTTGAAAAAAAATGGCTAATCTGTGCATGCGCATGCTCCGTAATGTGCATGCGCATCGTACGGGTACAAAGTCCATTGTGGTTTTGCACTAGTTCTAGCGATTTTTCCAATCACAGAACAGGCCACAAGGAGATTGACAGAAAGAGGGCGTTTCTGGGTGTCAACTGACCGTTTTCAGGGAGTGCTTGGAAAAATGCAGGCGTGGCAGAAGAAATGCAGACGTGGCTGGGCATTCGCTGGATGGGTGTGTGACATCAAAAGCCGTCCCTCGGTTGTTAGAATCAACGCACACGAAGTGTAACTACAGTGCTGGTCTTATTTTGAAACGATTTTGCAGGCGCTCTGCTGCTCAAGTGTTCGCACTTCTCCAAAGTGAATATACACTCTCCAGTGGGCAGCGACAATGCGTTTGCATGGCTGCTAAAAACTGCTAGCGAGCAATCAACTCAGAATGACCCCCAGAGTGTATTGCAAGAAAATATCTGTAAATCCAATGGTACCGTAAGTGCGGTATATACTCGCACTTCTTTGCGGGGTGAGAACATCTCCCCTAAGTGAAGTCAGCCCTATGAATAAAGTTTGTGTGATCCCTGTGCAGCAGTCACAGAAAGGGTTCATCTCTGCAGTTTGTCACTCAAATTACATTGCTGCATTTTTTCTAGAAGTTGATCTGAGAGCTGTTACCCGCAGACCAGCTACAATAATTATCCTGGGTACTCACTAGACCAGTGGTTCTCAAACTGCACCCTGGGGTGCCTCAGGACACTTGCAGGGGTGCCTTGGATTGGTGGTCCAGGACCAATTCAAAATATTTATAGTTAGTGTTATAGGCAAAACCAGTGCTGTTGGCTGGCAATCATAACATATGTGCACAAGCAGAAGCAAATCCTGTCCCCTACCAAAGGGCCAGTGCTAGGGTGTTTGGCGCCTCCCTGCAAACTATTAATTTGGGCCCTCTCTCCAATACTTAATAAAGGGACAGTGCGCTCCTTAAAAAAAGAAGGTGTGGTATCACAAGGAAGGGGCATGGCCACACAATAGCACCCCAAATCAAAATACGCCACACAGTAGCACTATCTTATTGTCATTACACCTCATGTAATAATAATAATAATAATAATAATACCCACAGTCGCAGTGCCCTTTATACACATAACCACCATATCAGTGCAGCTTACACACATAATGCCAACAGTAGCAGTGCCCCTTCTACACATGCCCACGGTGGCAATCCTTTACATGGCAAATATCAACCTGGTTTTGCCATGTAAAGGATTGCCACTTTAAAAACAAACAATCAAACAAAAACAAAAAAAAACAACAGGAAAAAACACAAAATCTCTCACTTTCTGATTCTCACACCCTATTACATTCCTCCCTATATATTTAAATGTTTCTATTACTGTATGTTCCCTCTTCCCTTCTCCAAACTATACACATCAACATTTTTTAGTATTTCCAGGTAAGTTTTGTGATGTAGGCCATGCACAATTTTAGTTGCCCTAATGTATTTACAGCCTTCTGGAGATATGGCTTCTGGAACTGAACACAGGATTCTAAATGTGGCTGTACCAAGGACCTATACAGTGGCATTACAGGTTGAGTATCCCTTATCCAAAATGCTTGGGACCAGAGGAATTTTGGATATCGGATTTTTCTGTATTTTGGAATAATTGCATACCATAACGAGATATTATGGTGATGGGACCTAAATCTAAGCACAGAAGGCATTTATGTTTCATATACACCTTATACACACAGCCTGAAGGTCATTTTAGCCAATATTTTTTATAACTTTGTGCATTAAACAAAGTGTGTGTACATTCACAGAATTCATTTGTTTCATATACACCTTATACACACAGTCTGAAGTTCATTTAATACAACATTTTTAATAACTTGAGTATTAAACAAAGTTTGTGTACACTGAGCCATCAAAACACAAAGGTTTCACTATCTCAGTCTCACTCAAAAAAGTCCGTATTTCGGAATATTCCGTATTTCGGAATATTTGGATATGGGATACTCAACCTGTATTACTTTTTTCTGCTACTGGTTCTTTAACCTATGCAAACAAGCATCTGACTTGCCTTTCCTATTGCTTTGTTACATTGCTCACCTGAAATAGTAATACTTAGATAGCTTTCCTCTTGCCATTATAATGCCCTTAATATTATAGTTAGCCTTTGCATTTTTGAGACGTGTATGATTTTGCATTTTTTGGCATTAAATGTTGCCATGTTCTTGACCATTCCTCTAGTCCAGGGGCGGAACTGCCAGAGACAACGGAGTCAGTTGCCGCCGGGCTCCAGCCCTAAAGGGGCTTCCTCCATTGCCCCCCGGCTGTTACGTGCCCTTCCTACTAAATAGACAAAGGCGCTACCAGCAGGGTCTCGCAGTTTGTACATTCCATGCCGTAATACCCTTCTTTCCACCTTCACAATGAAGCTATTGGTACTTTGCAAAAAAAAAAATTATTAGCATTGCAACTCAGCAGATCAATGCAGTGTGCAGCCACACACTCCATATATCTGCTCAGCCACAAAGCTGATTATTTCTTCACAAAGTACAAGGTGAGCTCCAAATAGAATTCTCTAGCTTAGATTATACCTTTCTATGCAAGGGTAAATAGCTCAATTGTTTGACTGCAATGCCACAGGAAATGGTTTGGATCCAAGACAGTGTGACTGAATAATAAAGAAACCTTAAGATAAGTTCATGAATGTTGTATAAGTATTAGTGAGAGAAGGGGTCAGGAGCATGCTAGGCTGCAAAAAATAAGGTAGGCTGCAAGTGAAAGTAATGATCTCCTATATATTTTCCCAGATCTGTCACTCTGTGTGGCTAACTCTGGGGGAAGTCACAGCAATGGGCGGAGACGGCAACTGCAGGACGATACACCAGTGCCAGCAGCAGACCGTAACAAAGTGACAGATCAGGGAGAATATATAGGATGTAGGGAGGTGGCCATGGTACATGGCTGGCCAAGGGACACTAGCTCATGTACCCCTTTACCACTGAGGCTGGCCACCAATGATGGACCTGTCACCAGTGCACATGCAATAACCTCTTCTGCTGCCCTCTTTGCAACTCAGATTGCCCAGTGCTCCCCTTCGCTAACAGTCCACAAAGTTTCCCCATCTCACGATCTGCCTCCTCACCCCCACTTTCATCTCTACAGCACACGCGCATATCATACAAGATCCCATCATGCGTACGTAGGTCTGAAATGCAAGAGGGAGGTTGGGGGGAGATTGGCATGCGCCAGCAACACCACACAGCTCACTGTGACCACAGTGGAGAGGCGCTGCAACAGGACAATACACCAACCTCGGAGCAAGGAACTGCGTCGGTCAGGAGGAGAACTATTTCAATAGCATAAAAAGGTTAATGCGTCCCACCCTATGGACACCAGACTCATCAAGTCACTGTTGCCAGAGTCTCATACAATGACTCTGAACCTCTAAGCACACTATTTGACTGTCCACACCCTGCTGTGCCTATTACCCATCTCCTCCACCACCCTCAACACTGACCCACACATCATTCACCCACAAAGATACAATAAAGGTAGTTTGGATAAATTAGCTAAATGAAATGGATTTAACCAATTTATCTAAATGACCATTTTTGGATGTTTTCCAGTGTTTGTGAGCAAATGGTCAATTGTCATTTGCTGCCACATATTAGCATAATTTTGTTTCAACTAGAAAAAAAAATTGGACAGATAATCTAAGTGTGGATCCAGTTTTAAGGTCCGTATTCACGGCCTGATTTTGGGGAGAGATGTGTGCTGAGCGAACTGCTCAGCACACATCTCTCCCCCCGCTCAGCACAGCGTGATGTGTGCTGAGCGTACGGGGGGTGGGGGGGGGCGCTCATTTCACCCCCTGTGTAGGGCATTCTGTGTGTATCCAGCTTAACAGGTGTGAGCATCATACAACTACTGACTTGCGAGTAACTATACAGCAGCTCCATACCTTGTGACTTGAAGAAACACCAGTTAACCCCGGGAATGCTGCAGTCAAAGCAACAATTCCTCTTCTTACATTCCGCTGCACTTATTGTGGGGTAGCCGCAATCCCTTCTGCTGTACGGTTCCACATTACATTGTTTCTTGTCACTTCCTGTTGATGCAGTAAGGAAACATCCAGGAATTACAGCAGCTTAGTTTTTTTTTTTTTTTTTACTGGGGCAATTTAGCTAGATCACAGGGCAATTTAGCTCCTTTGGTCCTTTTTTAGGACCAGTTAATCAGACAGTTGAGCAAACTGAAAAACAGCTAACAGGAAATTTCCACTTAAATGGTATTTTCTAATCTTATCTGACCATGACTAAGAATAAAGGATACACAAGATAAACTCTTAGAGCCATGGACCTTATCCATGTTTAAGCTCCATCAAATCTGTAATCAATAGCACTACATGCTCCCACTTTACCACTGTACTATATACTCTACCTGTGTTTTTAAGGTAAAAACACCATTTAACCCCAGTGACACTTGAATTAAAGCAGCAGCCTCTGGAATAGCATTCCTTAGCATTAATCCCAGGAAATCTGCAAACTTCACGCTCTTTGATAGCCATGCTACATTGCTGTTTACTTGGATGGAGCAGAGAGCACAACATCAGGACATAGGAAATATTACAATGCATGATAAGAAAGGTGTGAGCTCTACAGCAAGGCCTCTAACCCTTTGCCAGTGCCAAATACATAGGGCTTAACTCAGATCTGATCACAGCAGCAAATTTATTAGCTAAAACCATGTACACTGCAGGGGTGGGGGGGGGGGTGTATAATATGTGCAGAGAGAGTTAGATTTTGGTGCGGTGTGTTCAAACTGAAATCTAAATTGCAGTGTAAAAACAAAACAGCCAGTATTTACCCTGCACACAAACAATATAACCCACCTAAATCTCTCTGCAAATGTTATATCTGCCCCCCCCCCCCCCCATCCCTGCAGTGCACATGGTTTTGCCCACTAGCTAACAAATTTGCTGCATCTGGGAATTACAGCAGCTTAATATTTCTTTTTACAGAAGGTTCAGCAAATTAAATTATTTAGTGAAATACTGTAATCATAACAGTTACAGGGATATTGTAGGTAGATTTATTGTCAGTGGATAAATGTAAAAATTAAACCCTTAGGCATAGTTCCAAAATGCTGTCATTGCAATCCAGATTTTAAGGATATCATGCTTGAGCACAGGTGACTTAATTAGAACTTCGGTCAATGTGAATTAACCATTGGACTCAACCATGGTTATCCTTAAAACCCAGGGGTCTATTTAAGATCGATCTTAATCGATGTTGGGCTTACAGGTTGAAAAACACACACACATTTACTAACATTTTAAAATGTATATAAAAAAATCATCTGTTCGTAAATGCAGTGCACATGGTTTTGCCCAACTGCTAACAAAAATCCTGCTGCGATCAACTCAGAATTACCCCCCATGGCCCTCATTCCGAGTTGTTCGCTCGCAAGCTGCTTTTAGCAGCATTGCACACGCTAAGCTGCCGCCTACTGGGAGTGAATCTTAGCATCTTAAAATTGCGAACGAAAGATTTGCAATATTGCGATAAGACATCTCTGTGCAGTTTCTGAGTAGCTCGAGACTTACTCTGCCAGTGCGATCAGTTCAGTGCTTGTCGTTCCTGGTTTGACGTCACAAACACACCCAGCATTCGCCCAGACACTCCTCCGTTTCTCCAGCCACTCCCGCGTTTTTCCCAGAAACGGTAGCATTTTTTCCCACACGCCCATAAAGCGGCCTGTTTCCGCCCAGAAACACCCACTTCCTGTCAATCACATTACGATCACCAGAACGATGAAAAAACCGTGAGTAATATTCCTAACTGCATAGCAAATTTACTTGGCGCAGTCGCAGTGTGAACATTGCGCATGCGCATTAAGCGGAAAATCGCTGCGATGCGAAGAAAATTACAGAGCGAACAACTCGGAATGACCACCTATGTGCACTGCAGGGAAGGCAGATTTAACATGTGCAGAGAGAGTTAGATTTGGGTGTGGTGTGTTCAATCTGCAATCTAATTTGCAGTGTAAAAATAAAGCAGTCAGTATTTACCCTGCACAGAAACAAAATAACTCACCCAAATCTAACTCTTTCTGCACGTTATATCTGCCTCCCCTGCAGTACACATGGTTTTGCCCAACTGCTAACAAAATTCCTGCTGCGATCATCTTGGAATTACCCCCATCGATTGATGTTTTCACACTGCTCGTGTATATAAGACATAGGGCCTAATTCAGTTTGGATCGTAATACGCGTTCCAACCGCAAAAACTATGAAGAGGATGGGGGCATATACGCAGGGTCCATCCTGTGCGTGTGCCTACATTTTCTCCGGGTGCCCCGCAGAAAATGCGAATGCCTCTGCCTGTCAATCAGTAGAGGGCGTACCTTCGCAGGTATATCGCGATCATGAGCCATGTCTCCCATTTTTGTCATTATAGGTGCTCTGTGAGCTGCTGGCCATGCCCCAGCCCCTCTGTCTCCCGTGAATAGACATTGAGGCTTATTCAGACCAGATCGCTTCAATTTATTTTCACCCAGCGGGCAATCTGGTCTGCACTGCACATGCGTATGCGCCACAATGCGTAAGTGCGACGGTCCGGAGATCACAAGAAGATTGACAAGAAGAGGGTGTTTGTGTGGGTGGCAACTGAATGTTTCTAGGGAGTGTCCGGAAAAACACTGGAGGGACCCGGCGTTTTGTGGGAGGATTTGTGACGTCACCTCAATGGCTGAGTAAGTGCTGAGCTGTGCAGCTCTTGTGCACATGTGATCACACACCTGCACAGCAAATTTTCTCTTCCGCTGTAGGCGGCAACTACCTGATTACAGGGATGCAAAAAACACACCCTAGCAATCAGGTCTGAATTACCCACAATGTGCATATTTGCAGAGCAACAAGCTACAGGGAGCCTTCCACCCCCCCCCCCCATTCCCCATGGGAAGGGGGGGGGGGGTTGTTTGGGTTAGCTGGACATTCCCCAAAAAAGTGACTGTCCTGCAAAAATTGGGATAGTTGGGAGGTATGTTCAAATACATTTATTGTTTTGCATGCAGGGTAAATACTGGCTTCTTTGACATTTAGCCACAAATGCTGCACAGCTGAATTACAGTATTACACTGCAATTAACAGTTATGCTAGGACATTCCCCCTCCCAAATCTACCTCTCTCTGCATGTTACATCTGTCCCACAGTGGCGTGCGGTGAGGTCAGTGGCTAGTGAGGCACTACAGCCATAATGTCCGCCGAATCCTGCCGATGACCCTTAGCCAATGCCCGCTACTGCCTCTGAGCCGATACCCGCTGCCACCGCCAATGGCTTACAAACTCGCCCACAATCAACTGACCCAGCCCTCCACCACTAATTTCTATCTCAGTCCGATGCCGCCAATGCCCGCTGCCTGCTTGCTCATTGTTCTCGTTATATATTATAAATTTTTAAAGAAAAAAAAATGAGTGTTTGGGACTGGGAAGGGTGAGGGAGGAGGACATGAATGCAATTTTGTTGTCCAGGGCTTCCATTAACTTAAAGGAGAAGGGTCTGAATGGGTTAAAAAAAAATGCGTGAGGTCCCCCCTCCTTAGTATAACCAGCCTCGGGCTCTTTGAGCCGGTCCTGGTTATTTAAATACTGGGGGAAAAATTGGACAGGGGTTCCCCGTATTTAGACAACTAGCACCGGGCTCTTAGACCGGTCCAGGTTCCAAAAATACGTGGGACAATAGATGTAGGGGTCCCCCATATTTTTAAAACCAGCACCGGGCTCCACTAGCCAGAGAGATAATGCCACAGCCGGGGGATACTTTTATGTAGGTCCCTGCGGCCCTGGCATTACCCCTCCAACTAGTCACCCCTGGCCGGGGTTCCCTGGAGGAGTGGGGACCCCTTAAATCAAGAGGTTCCTCCCCTCGAGGCACCCAAGGGCCAGGGGTGAAGCCCGAGGCTGTCCCCAGCACCCCTGGGTGGTGGGTGCCGGGCTGATAGCCATGTGTGTAAAAAAAGAATATTGTTTTTTCGTTGTGGAACTACAAGGCCCAGCAAGCCTCCCCCGCTTGCTGGTACTTGGAGAACCTCAAGTACCAGCAGGCGGGGAAATAACGGGCTTGCTGGTACCTGTAGTTCTACAACAACAAAAAATACCCAAATAAAAACACAAACACACACAGCGTGACAGTAAAATTATTGAGACAGGCTGTAGCATGTGGGTGCATGTAACCCTATAAAAGTGATGGATTGGGTGACTATTACAATACCCACTGTTGCTGTCTGAAAAATGATGGATTTATAGATTGCTCTGCCGAGACATGTTTTTTTCTAAAATGCACCACAGGTATGGATGGATAGTATACTTGACGACACAGAGGTAGGTAGAGCAGTGGCCTACTGTACCGTACTGCTATATATTATATTATTTATTATTATTATTATCCTTTATTTATATGGCGCCACAAGGGTTCCGCAGTGCCCAATTACAGAGTACATAAACAAATAATCAAACAGGAAAACAGCAACTTACAGTTGACGACAATATAGGACAAGTACAGGGTAAATAAACATAGCTACATCAGCAGATGACACTGGAATAAGTATCAGGTGGCAGAAGACTGCTGGATTTGGTGCAGCTGAAGATTATTAAAGTAAGAAAAGAGTAAGCACATGAGGGAAGAGGGCCCTGCTCGTGAGAGCTTACATTCTAAAAGGGAGGGGTAGACAGACAGGGGTGAGACAGATGGGGTACATAGAGAGCATGGAACAGAGGTTTAGGATGAGATTTGGCTGGGTTTGGTGAAGAAGTGGGTCTTGAGAGCCCGTTTGAAGCTTTGTAGAGAGGTGGAGAGTCTGAGGGGGAGAGGTAGGGAATTCCAGAGAAGTGGTGCAGCACGTGAAAAATCTTGGAGGTAGGAGTGGGAGGAAGTAATCCGTAGGCAGGAGAGTCGGTGTGCATTAGCAGAGCGAAGAGGACGGGTGGGAGTGTAAAGCGAGATAAGATCAGAGATGTAGATGGGAGAGGAGTGGGTGAGGGCTTTGTAAGCAAGTGTGAGAAGCTTGAAATGGATTCTGAAAGGGAAGGGGAGCCAGTGAAGGACTAGTAAGAGAGGAGAGGTGGACGTAGTGCGTTTGGTGAGGAAAATGAGCCGGGCAGCAGCATTGAGGATAGATTGGAGTGGAGAGAGGTATTTGTCAGGAATGCCAGTCAGGAAGAGATTACAGCAGTCCAGTCTGGAGATGACCAGTGAGTGGATAAGAGTCTTAGTAGCATCCTGGGTCAGAAAGGGTCTGATCCTGGAAATATTTTTTAGATGAAAACGGCAGGTTTGTGAGAGGTGCTGAATGTGTGGTTTGAAGGAGAGGGAGGAGTCAAGGATTACTCCAAGACAGCGCGCTTGGGGGTAGAGGAGATAGTAGTGCGATTGTAGGAGGTGAGATTATGCGGGAGGGAGGGAAGATGATCAGCTCGGTCTTAGACATGTTAAGTTTAAGAAAGCGCTGGGACATCCAGGAAGAGATAGCAGAGAGACAGTTGGAGATACGAGTGAGGAGAGTAGGGGAGAGGTCTGGAGAGGAAAGATAGATTTGAGTGTCATCAGCATAGAGATGATATTGGAAACCAAAAGAACTAATGAGCTTACCTAGTGAGGACGTATAGAGAGAGAAGAGAAGAGGACCAAGGACAGAACCTTGGGGTACCCCTACAGTTAGTGGAAGTGAGGGGGAGGTGGAGTCATGAGAGGAGACAGAGAATGAACGGTCAGAAAGGTAGGACGACAACCAAGAGAGGGCAGTGTTACGCAGACCAATGGAGTGAAGGATTTGCAGTAGGAGAGGATGGTCCACAGTGTCAAAAGCAGCAGAGAGATCAAGTAGAATAAGTAGAGAGTAGTGTCTCTTAGATTTAGCAGCATGGAGGTCATTGCATACTTTTGTAAGGGCAGTTTCAGTGGAGTGGAGAGGACGGAAGCCAGACTGGAATGGGTCAAGCAGTGAGTGTGAGGAAAGAAAGGAAGTAAGGCGGTTGTAGACAATACGCTCAAGGAGTTTGGAGGCAAAAGGGAGGAGAGAGATGGGTCGGTAGTTGGAGAGAGTGTTTGGATCAAGGGTAGGTTTTTTAAGAATAGGAGAGATGAGAGCGTGCTTGAAGGCAGAGGGGACAGTGCCTGATGAGAGGGAGAGATTGAGAAGGTGGGAAAGATGGGAACAAGCAGAAGAAGAGAGGTGGCAAAGGAGGCGGGAGGGGATAGGGTCAAGTGGGGAGGTGGTGAGGGGACAGGAACGAATGAGGGCCATGACTTCCTCTCCAGATGCATGGGAGAAAGATGACAGAGTTGGTACGAGGGATGGGGAGGGTTGGTAAGGGATGGGAGAAGGCTGGTTACTGATAGTCTGGTGTGATGTGATGTCCTGACGTATGGAGTCAATTTTGGATGTGAAGTAAGTGGCAAAGTCAAGAGCAGAGAGTGAGGAAGGGAGACGAGGTGGAGGTGGGCAGAGGAGTGAGTTGAGAGTGGCAAAGAGGCGCCGGGGGTTGGAAGACTGGGAGGAGATGAGGTTCTTGAAGTATGACTGTTTAGCAAGAGAAAGGGCAGCACTGAAGGATGAGAGCATAAGTTTGAAATGGAGGAAGTCTGCCTTAGAGCGTGATTTCCTCCAGTGTCACTCAGCAGTACATGAGCATTTTTGCAGATATCTGGTGCATTTGGTGTGCCAGGGTTGAGGTGTTAATTTGCAAGGGTGAATAGTGGTTGGTGGAGCAACAGAGTCAAGAGCAGAAGTAAGGGAAGCATTGTATGTGGAAGTGGCTTGCTCAGGGCATGAGAGAGAGAGAATAGGAGAGAGAAGTGAGTCAAACAGGGAGGAAAGGAATGTGGTGTCAATAGCTTCAATGTTACGCTTAGTGATGGTAGCCTTAGGAGGTAGAGATGGGGAAGTCGAGAGAGATAGGTTGAAGGAGAGCAGGTGGTGGTCAGAGAGGGGAAATGGGGAGTTGGAAAAATCAGAAATATCACAGCGGTGAGTGAAGACCAGATCCAGTGAGCTCCCATTCACATGGGAGGGTGAGGAGGTCCACTGGGAGAGACCAAGTGAAGAGGTGAGGTTAAGGAGTTTAGAGGCAGGGGATTGTGTGGGGATGTCAATAGGGATGTTGAAATCGCCTAGGATAATGGTGGGAATGTCAGAAGTGAGGAAGCCAGGAAGCAAAGTTGTCGATGAATTTGGAAGCAGTACCAGGGGGGCGGTAAATGACAGCTACTCTAAGATGGACTGGTTGGAAGAGGCATATGGCGTGGTCCTCAAATGTAGAGAATATAAGGGATGGTTCTGGTGGTATGAGTTGGTAGGAGTAACTAGAAGGTAAAAGGACCCCAACACCACCCCCATGGCGACCCCCAGGTCGGGGTGTGTGTGTGAATGTAAGGCCCCCAGCAGAGAGAGCAGCAGCAGAAGTAGTGTCAGAGGGCGTAATCCAAGTTTCAGTAATGGCTAGTAGGTGTAGGGAGTTGGAAATGAAAAGGTCATGAGTGGGGACCAGTTTGTTACAAACAGATCTGGCATTCCAGAGGGCACAGGATAGGGGGTATGAGTTTGTGGGAGAGATGTGAATTAGATTTTCAGGGTTGCTGTAGCGATGAGGTGGGATTAACTTTGAGGGCAGGGATGATGAGAGAGTAGTGATGGTACGGGTGCCTGAGCTAGGAGGGGAAACTGCAGGAGGTGGGCAGGGAGGGAGGTCAGTGTGATGTGGATGGGGGTGTGGGGAGGTGACAGGGAAGGGAGAGAGGGAGCAGGGCTGAGTTGTGGGGTAGCAGGACCATGGGGCAGAGGTGAATGAAAGTGGGGTAACAGGAAAGGTGGGGGAAGGAAACAGAGGGATGGAGGGGAGACAGAGGAGGGGAGAGAGGAGGAGGTGGAGGAGACTAGTGGGGAAGGATAAAGATACATTATTAGGTAGACACTGAGTGATGTGGGGAGTATAAGAAAACCTTGACATAGTGTTAAGTAGGTAAATAGGTTGAAGTAGTGGAAGTAGGAGAGGAGACTGTAAGGCAATCCGAGCAGAAGAATTGCAGAAATGCAGGTGAGAAAAGCAGTGTAGGCTCAAGGGGTGTAGATTTAGTATGAAATGAGTCAAAAGCGTAGATAAAGTGGGTGCAGAAATGTATTTGGAGTGTAAGAAATGAAAGGATTGTGAGAGGTTTAAGAAGCAATGGTAATTATGTTAGATGTTTTAAGTGTTTGCAGGTAAAATTGCATTGGTGCAGCTGTGCTTAAAAAACAAAATTACAATAATACAGATACAGGCATTTGTAGGTGAAATGGATGGTTTATGAAATGTCCAAGTAAGGTAGTTCTGTGCTATGTAATCAGATGCAACAATCAGGAGGTGAGTGATCTGAGGAGTAAGTGACTCACATTTGTTATTAGTTCTTCAGTTTTCTTTGTTTTGTTAGATTGGTGTGCTTCTGTTTTCCTTCTTTTTCACTTCGATTGAACGCTGATTGAACACTGCTGTTATGTGTCAATTTTATCACGCTTTGATAAAAATGCACGCTTAGATCAATAAATGCACAGCCAAATGGCTTTGCACAGCCTACACCATTGGACTTAAGTAGAAGACTATTACAAGTGAAACCAATAATTGAAATCTGTAACCACACCCCACCCCCTCAAATGCCAGGCAATAAATTACCTTAAAAACAACAACCAGGCATTCCACAAAGATTAAACTGGGTCTATATCATTCAAAACTTTAAAAAAGTACTTCAAAATCACATACTATGCAATAATGTTTCAATTTGCATTACCCAGCAGAATTAGCTTTGCATATATAGATATAGTGCAGCAGAATATATTGGTGGTTGTAGTCAATTGTAATTACCTGGAGGTGACAAGAAGAGAAGAAACGTCAATTCACAATCGATATCAGCTGAAGATAAATTAATGCTGATTGAACACTGCTGTTATGTGTCAATTTTATCACGCTTTGATAAAAATGCATGCTTACAGTAGATCAATAAATGCACAGCCAAACGGCTTTGCACAGCCTACACCATTGGACTTAAGTAGAAGACTATTACAAGTGAAACCAATAATTGAAATCTGTAACCACACCCCACCCCCTCAAATGCCAGGCAATAAATTACCTTAAAAACAACAACCAGGCATTCCACAAAGATTAAACTGGGTCTTTATCATTCAAAACTTTAAAAAAGTACTTAAAAATCACATACTATGCAATAATGTTTCAATTTACATTACCCAGCAGAATTAGCTTTGCATATATAGATATAGTGCAGCAGAATATATTGGTGGTTGTAGTCAATTGTAATTACTCAGCAGAATTAGCTTTGCATATATAGATATAGTGCAGCAGAATATATTGGTGGTTGTAGTCAATTGTAATTACCCAGCAGAATTAGCTTTGCAAATATAGATATAGTGCAGCAGAATATATTGGTGGTTGTAGTCAATTGTAATTACCCAGCAGAATTAGCTTTGCATATATATAGTGCAGCAGAATATATTGGTGGTTGTAGTAAATTGTAATTACCCAGCAGCAGCTCTACTGCACTCAACATCACCAGTGCTCACAATATATATAATGCTATATACTATGCCATAGTGGTGCTTACTATATAACACCTCCTACTGCGTTCCCCCTGGCAATGAGCATGACACCCAGAGAGTGAAACCCCTGGCAATGAGCATGACACCCAGCACGTGAAACTCTTGGCGTTGAGCAGTTTTTGTAAAAGTAATTAGAAGCTTTACTGTAGGGCATAGTGTATCACAGATATTGTGGTGTGTGACATAATATGTCCCAAAGGGCATTAATGTGTGGGGCTTAACATGGTGGAAATTACTGTACTTTTTTCCCTGTGGTGGCCGAGGTCTGTTGGTGCAGGGTCAAGAACTAGGGTGTAAGGTAGTCTTTGCCTGCAAGGCTACGCTCATTTTATGGAGACCATACCCATACATTTAAGTGTGGCATATACCTGCGCTTGCTCGCGGGGTGAGAACATCTCCCTAATTGAATTCAGCGATATGAATAGAGGTTGTGCAGCAGCCACAGAAAGGGTTAATCTCTGCAGCTTGTCACTAAATTACATTGTTGCAATTTTAGCTGGGAGCTGCAATAATTACTCTAATACATAACACAGCCAACACTTCTATATTCACACAATATACTGCATGGTGAATATAGAAGTGGTGCTTGCTAAACAGCACCTCCTACTGCATTCCACATCACCGCTGGTCACACTCATATCAGGCCCATAATGCTGTATACTATGCCATAGTGGTGCTTACTATATAACACCAGGTGCTGTGCAGTGGTTAAAACTAGAGATGAGCGCCTGAAATTTTTCGGGTTTTGTGTTTTGGTTTTGGGTTCGGTTCCGCGGCCGAGTTTTGGGTTCGAACGCGTTTTGGCAAAACCTCACCGAATTTTTTTTGTCGGATTCGGGTGTGTTTTGGATTCGGGTGTTTTTTTCCAAAAACACTAAAAAACAGCTTAAATCATAGAATTTGGGGGTCATTTTGATCCCAAAGTATTATTAACCTCAAAAACCATAATTTACACTCATTTTCAGTCTATTCTGAATACCTCACACCTCACAATATTATTTTTAGTCCTAAAATTTGCACCGAGGTCGCTGTGTGAGTAAGATAAGCGACCCTAGTGGCCGACACAAACACCGGGCCCATCTAGGAGTGGCACTGCAGTGTCACGCAGGATGTCCCTTCCAAAAAACCCTCCCCAAACAGCACATGACGCAAAGAAAAAAAGAGGCGCAATGAGGTAGCTGTGTGAGTAAGATTAGCGACCCTAGTGGCCGACACAAACACCGGGCCCATCTAGGAGTGGCACTGCAGTGTCACGCAGGATGGCCCTTCCAAAAAACCCTCCCCAAACAGCACATGACGCAAAGAAAAAAAGAGGCGCAATGAGGTAGCTGTGTGAGTAAGATTAGCGACCCTAGTGGCCGACACAAACACCGGGCCCATCTAGGAGTGGCACTGCAGTGTCACGCAGGATGTCCCTTCCAAAAAACCCTCCCCAAACAGCACATGACGCAAAGAAAAAAAGAGGCGCAATGAGGTAGCTGTGTGAGTAAGATTAGCGACCCTAGTGGCCGACACAAACACCGGGCCCATCTAGGAGTGGCACTGCAGTGTCACGCAGGATGTCCCTTCCAAAAAACCCTCCCCAAACAGCACATGACGCAAAGAAAAAAAGAGGCGCAATGAGGTAGCTGACTGTGTGAGTAAGATTAGCGACCCTAGTGGCCGACACAAACACCGGGCCCATCTAGGAGTGGCACTGCAGTGTCACGCAGGATGTCCCTTCCAAAAAACTCTCCCCAATCAGCACATGATGCAAAGAAAAAGAAAAGAAAAAAGAGGTGCAAGATGGAATTGTCCTTGGGCCCTCCCACCCACCCTTATGTTGTATAAACAAAACAGGACATGCACACTTTAACCAACCCATCATTTCAGTGACAGGGTCTGCCACACGACTGTGACTGATATGACGGGTTGGTTTGGACCCCCCCCAAAAAAGAAGCAATTAATCTCTCCTTGCACAAACTGGCTCTACAGAGGCAAGATGTCCACCTCATCTTCACCCTCCGATATATCACCGTGTACATCCCCCTCCTCACAGATTATCAATTCGTCCCCACTGGAATCCACCATCTCAGCTCCCTGTGTACTTTGTGGAGGCAATTGCTGCTGGTCAATGTCTCCGCGGAGGAATTGATTATAATTCATTTTAATGAACATCATCTTCTCCACATTTTCTGGATGTAACCTCGTACGCCGATTGCTGACAAGGTGAGCGGCGGCACTAAACACTCTTTCGGAGTACACACTTGTGGGAGGGCAACTTAGGTAGAATAAAGCCAGTTTGTGCAAGGGCCTCCAAATTGCCTCTTTTTCCTGCCAGTATAAGTACGGACTGTGTGACGTGCCTACTTGGATGCGGTCACTCATATAATCCTCCACCATTCTATCAATGTTGAGAGAATCATATGCAGTGACAGTAGACGACATGTCCGTAATCGTTGTCAGGTCCTTCAGTCCGGACCAGATGTCAGCATCAGCAGTCGCTCCAGACTGCCCTGCATCACCGCCAGCGGGTGGGCTCGGAATTCTGAGCCTTTTCCTCGCACCCCCAGTTGCGGGAGAATGTGAAGGAGGAGATGTTGACAGGTCGCGTTCCGCTTGACTTGACAATTTTGTCACCAGCAGGTCTTTCAACCCCAGCAGACCTGTGTCTGCCGGAAAGAGAGATCCAAGGTAGGCTTTAAATCTAGGATCGAGCACGGTGGCCAAAATGTAGTGCTCTGATTTCAACAGATTGACCACCCGTGAATCCTTGTTAAGCGAATTAAGGGCTGCATCCACAAGTCCCACATGCCTAGCGGAATCGCTCCCTTTTAGCTCCTCCTTCAATGCCTCCAGCTTCTTCTGCAAAAGCCTGATGAGGGGAATGACCTGACTCAGGCTGGCAGTGTCTGAACTGACTTCACGTGTGGCAAGTTCAAAGGGCATCAGAACCTTGCACAACGTTGAAATCATTCTCCACTGCACTTGAGACAGGTGCATTCCACCTACTATATCGTGCTCAATTGTATAGGCTTGAATGGCCTTTTGCTGCTCCTCCAACCTCTGAAGCATATAGAGGGTTGAATTCCACCTCGTTACCACTTCTTGCTTCAGATGATGGCAGGGCAGGTTCAGTAGTTTTTGGTGGTGCTCCAGTCTTCTGTACGTGGTGCCTGTACGCCGAAAGTGTCCCGCAATTTTTCTGGCCACCGACAGCATCTCTTGCACGCCCCTGTCGTTTTTTAAAAAATTCTGCACCACCAAATTCAAGGTATGTGCAAAACATGGGACGTGCTGGAATTTGCCCATATTTAATGCACACACAATATTGCTGGCGTTGTCCGATGCCACAAATCCACAGGAGAGTCCAATTGGGGTAAGCCATTCCGCGATGATCTTCCTCAGTTGCCGTAAGAGGTTTTCAGCTGTGTGCGTATTCTGGAAAGCGGTGATACAAAGCGTAGCCTGCCTAGGAAAGAGTTGGCGTTTGCGAGATGCTGCTACTGGTGCCGCCGCTGCTGTTCTTGCGGCGGGAGTCCATACATCTACCCAGTGGGCTGTCACAGTCATATAGTCCTGACCCTGCCCTGCTCCACTTGTCCACATGTCCGTGGTTAAGTGGACATTGGGTACAACTGCATTTTTTAGGACACTGGTGAGTCTTTTTCTGACGTCCGTGTACATTCTCGGTATCGCCTGCCTAGAGAAGTGGAACCTAGATGGTATTTGGTAACGGGGGCACACTGCCTCAATAAATTGTCTAGTTCCCTGTGAACTAACGGCGGATACCGGACGCACGTCTAACACCAACATAGTTGTCAAGGACTCAGTTATCCGCTTTGCAGTAGGATGACTGCTGTGATATTTCATCTTCCTCGCAAAGGACTGTTGAACAGTCAATTGCTTACTGGAAGTAGTACAAGTGGGCTTACGACTTCCCCTCTGGGATGACCATCGACTCCCAGCGGCAACAACAGCAGCGCCAGCAGCAGTAGGCGTTACACGCAAGGATGCATCGGAGGAATCCCAGGCAGGAGAGGACTCGTCAGAATTGCCAGTGACATGGCCTGCAGGACTATTGGCATTCCTGGGGAAGGAGGAAATTGACACTGAGGGAGTTGGTGGGGTGGTTTGCGTGAGCTTGGTTACAAGAGGAAGGGATTTACTGGTCAGTGGACTGCTTCCGCTGTCACCCAAAGTTTTTGAACTTGTCACTGACTTATTATGAATGCGCTGCAGGTGACGTATAAGGGAGGATGTTCCGAGGTGGTTAACGTCCTTACCCCTACTTATTACAGCTTGACAAAGGGAACACACGGCTTGACACCTGTTGTCCGCATTTCTGGTGAAATACCTCCACACCGAAGAGCTGATTTTTTTGGTATTTTCACCTGGCATGTCAACGGCCATATTCCTCCCACGGACAACAGGTGTCTCCCCGGGTGCCTGACTTAAACAAACCACCTCACCATCAGAATCCTCCTGGTCAATTTCCTCCCCAGCGCCAGCAACACCCATATCCTCCTCATCCTGGTGTACTTCAACACTGACATCTTCAATCTGACTATCAGGAACTGGACTGCGGGTGCTCCTTCCAGCACTTGCAGGGGGCGTGCAAATGGTGGAAGGCGCATGCTCTTCACGTCCAGTGTTGGGAAGGTCAGGCATCGCAACCGACACAATTGGACTCTCCTTGTGGATTTGGGATTTCAAAGAACGCACAGTTCTTTGCGGTGCTTTTGCCAGCTTGAGTCTTTTCAGTTTTCTAGCGAGAGGCTGAGTGCCTCCATCCTCATGTGAAGCTGAACCACTAGCCATGAACATAGGCCAGGGCCTCAGCCGTTCCTTGCCACTCCGTGTGGTAAATGGCATATTGGCAAGTTTACGCTTCTCCTCCGACAATTTTATTTTAGGTTTTGGAGTCCTTTTTTTACTGATATTTGGTGTTTTGGTTTTGACATGCTCTGTACTATGCCATTGGGCATCGGCCTTGGCAGACGACGTTGCTGGCATTTCATCGTCTCGGCCATGACTAGTGGCAGCAGCTTCAGCACGAGGTGGAAGTGGATCTTGATCTTTCCCTAATTTTGGAACCTCAACATTTTTGTTCTCCATATTTTAATAGGCACAACTAAAAGGCACCTCAGGTAAACAATGGAGATGGATGGATTGGATACTAGTATACAATTATGGACGGGCTGCCGAGTGCCGACACAGAGGTAGCCACAGCCGTGAACTACCGCACTGTACTGTGTCTGCTGCTAATATATAGACTGGTTGATAAAGAGATAGTATACTCGTAACTAGTATGTATGTATAAAGAAAGAAAAAAAAACCACGGTTAGGTGGTATATACAATTATGGACGGGCTGCCGAGTGCCGACACAGAGGTAGCCACAGCCGTGAACTACCGCACTGTACTGTGTCTGCTGCTAATATATAGACTGGTTGATAAAGAGATAGTATACTCGTAACTAGTATGTATGTATAAAGAAAGAAAAAAAAACCACGGTTAGGTGGTATATACAATTATGGACGGGCTGCCGAGTGCCGACACAGAGGTAGCCACAGCCGTGAACTACCGCACTGTACTGTGTCTGCTGCTAATATATAGACTGGTTGATAAAGAGATAGTATACTCGTAACTAGTATGTATGTATAAAGAAAGAAAAAAAAACCACGGTTAGGTGGTATATACAATTATGGACGGGCTGCCGAGTGCCGACACAGAGGTAGCCACAGCCGTGAACTACCGCACTGTACTGTGTCTGCTGCTAATATAGACTGGTTGATAAAGAGATAGTATACTACTAATATTATATACTGGTGGTCAGGTCACTGGTCACTAGTCACACTGGCAGTGGCACTCCTGCAGCAAAAGTGTGCACTGTTTAATTTTAATATAATATTATGTACTCCTGGCTCCTGCTATAACCTATAACTGGCACTGCAGTAGTGCTCCCCAGTCTCCCCCACAATTATAAGCTGTGTATATAATATATTATGTACTCCTGGCTCCTGCTATAACCTATAACTGGCACTGCAGTAGTGCTCCCCAGTCTCCCCCACAATTATATGCTGTGTGAGCTGAGCAGTCAGACAGATATATATAATATTATATATAGATAATAGATGATGCAGCACACTGGCCTGAGCCTGAGCAGTGCACACAGATATGGTATGTGACTGAGTCACTGTGTGCTGTGTATCGCTTTTTTCAGGCAGAGAACGGATTATATTATGTACTCCTGGCTCCTGCTATAACCTATAACTGGCACTGCAGTAGTGCTCCCCAGTCTCCCCCACAATTATAAGCTGTGTGAGCTGAGCAGTCAGACAGATATATATAATATTATATATAGATAATAGATGATGCAGCACACTGGCCTGAGCCTGAGCAGTGCACACAGATATGGTATGTGACTGAGTCACTGTGTGCTGTGTATCGCTTTTTTCAGGCAGAGAACGGATTATAAATAAAAGTGGTGGTCACTGGTCACTATCAGCAAAACTCTGCACTGTACACTACTGAGTACTCCTAATGCTCCCCAAAATTAGTAAATCAAGTGTCTCTCTAATCTATTCTAATTCTAAACGGAGAGGACGCCAGCCACGTCCTCTCCCTATCAATCTCAATGCACGTGTGAAAATGGCGGCGACGCGCGGCTCCTTATATAGAATCCGAGTCTCGCGATAGAATCCGAGCCTCGCGAGAATCCGACAGCGTCATGATGACGTTCGGGCGCGCTCGGGTTAACCGAGCAAGGCGGGAAGATCCGAGTCGCTCGGACCCGTGAAAAAAAACATGAAGTTCTGGCGGGTTCGGATTCAGAGAAACCGAACCCGCTCATCTCTAGTCAAAACACACTAACTGGTCCCATGCTGTTGTTGAACTAAAGGCCTATACACACGATGAGATTCGGTCTATGCTAATAGGTTTAAAAAGGTTACATAAAAGCTACTTTATGTATTTATTCATTAAAGTTTTTAAGTTGTATTTTACAACCATACAATGATATGATATATAATGTATCGTATAATCATTACATAATGTTGATGGCATTGAATTGTCTCTGCCTTGACTAGTGGCAGCAGCTTCAGCACTAGGTGGAAGTGGATCTTGATCTTTCCCTATTTTACTCTCCACCTTTTTGTTCTCCATTTCTTAATGTGTGGAATTATATGCCAGTAATATATCTGGAATTAGACGGTGGTAATGTCTGGAATTAGATACCACTAGATAGATACCAGATATCACTGTGACTGGAATGATGACATATGCACAGTGACAGGACACTACCACAGCACCCTACAGCAGCCATATGCGGCACAAGACACTGGAGTATTAGTAATGTACTGTAGTATACTGAGCACCACAAGACAATGAGCAGTGATACGGAGCACTGATGAGATTACTAGAACTGACACTGAGCAGCCAGATGCAGCACTGGACTATTAGTAATGTTCTGTAGTATACTGAGCACCACAATGCAGCACAAGACAGTGAGCAGTGATACTGAGCACTGATGAGGATACTAGAACTGACACTGAGCAGCAAGATGCAGCACTGGACTATTAGTAATGTACTCTAGTATACTGAGCACCACATTGCAGCACAAGACAATGAGCAGTGATACTGAGCACTGATGAGGATACTACTGAGAACTGACACTGAGCAGGAGAGACACACTACAATTTCATCTTGCGCCTCTTTTTTTATTTATCTTTGCATCATGTGCTGTTTGGGGCTATTTTTTTAAGTGCCATCCTGTCTGACACTGCAGTGCCACTCCTAGATGGGCCAGGTGTTTGTGCTGCCCACTTGGGTCGCTTAGCTTAGTCATCCAGGGACCTTGGTGCAAATTTTAGGACTAAAAATAATATTGGGAGGTGTGAGGTGTTCAGAATAGACTGGAAAGGAGTAGAAATTATGGTTATTGAGCTTAATACTATAGGATCAAAATTACCCCCAAATTCTATGATTTTAGCTGTTTGAGGTTTTAAAAAAAAATCACCCGAATACAAAACCCGAAAGGGTGGTTTTGCCAAAACGCGTCCGTATCCAAAACACAACTGCGGATCCGAAACCAAAACCAAAACATGAAACACGAAAAATGCCCGCTGCACATCTCTAGTTAGGGGAGAAGCATGTAGCCTTGTAGACTATGCACAGCTATATCTAGAAAAATATACGATCTAATCTTTAACCAACCAATGCAAGAAAGTATTTAATGTGAAAATACGAAACACTAGACTAATTGGAGGTGCGCCCTAAAGCAAATTACAATGTTAGGATTAGGGGGTTCGGAAAGACCTCTAGTGTAAACACTACTTTATACATTTTAAGATAGGAAGGTACAAATTACATATTCACATTGCATCTATGGGCTGGATTCAAATGTCCCTTTCCTCCCTCAATCGTGCCCGTCAGCAGCTATTCTAATGTTGCTGCCAACGGGTGCGACATGTTTATTTCAGCTCGCTACCCCCAGGGGAAACAAGCTGAAATGTGTGCAAAGAGACCCATTTGGGCAACCAAACGGTGTCTTTTCATGATCGCGCCCATTACTTTATTCAGGTTTAGGTGCTTTGTGCACCTAAACCAGAGTGTAATGGGCGCAATAATTGAGGGCATTTGAATTTCCCTTATATGTGTGTGTGTGTGATATACACACAGACACACATACTGTATTTCTTTATATAATGGACACCTCAGTTTCTCAGTATTCTATTTCTATTCATTCATGTCCTGCCCCCTACTCTGTCAGACCCCTTCCCCTCTACTTTTCTGACCCCAAACGCCACTCATTCTTGTTGAGTGCTGGTGGGCCCATTCAGAATTTTGCTATGGGGCCCACAAAGGTCTAGTTACGCCACTGGGCAGGGTTGTAGAGGAGGCGGTGCAAGGCATCCTGGGAACAGTCAAAGCTTTAGCCTGTTGGTGCCTTGGATCAAGATCCAACTCTACACCCCGATGTTAGTGTAGTGCCTTTTGGGGTTAAGGTTTTACAGAAAGTTACAGGTTTTTTTAATTTAGTAAAATATGCCCCATTTTAAAGATAGGGCATTTACATTTGTTGCACCTGTTGCAGTACATAGCAGCCTGCAGGGCATGTACAGTGGCTTCATTTGGGTGCACATACATTGCCGGCTCCTGGTCGCAAACTGAAATTATTGTGTGTAAGTGGAATTAGCGGTGTTTATGTCATACAGGGGGGTGGGGGAGGTTTGTGGTTGGTGGGGGGCACGCTGTGTGATTATTATCCTGCATCTATACATACATGCGCTAACACCTGGCCGTGCCCTTATAATATCTATCTATCTATCTATCTATCTATCTATCTATCTATCTATCTATCTATCTATCGTATGTGTGTGTATATATACATCTATACATACATGCGCTAACACCTGGACATACACTGATGTACCCACACCTAATATCCATACATACACGCCCTGACACCTGGACATACACCAACATTCCCACACCTGCATCTATACATACACATGCTGACACCTGGACATACACCAACATACAAGCACCTGCATCTATATATACACGCGCTGACAAATGGACATACACCGACGTACCCACACTTGCATCTATACATACATGCACTGACATCTGGACATACAAGCACCTGCATCTATACATACACGCGCTGACACCTGAACCTACACTGACGTTCCCACACCTGCATCTATACATACACATTCTGACACCTGGACATACACAGACGTACCCACACCTGCATCTATACATATACGCGTTGACACCTGGACGTACACTGACGTACACACACCTACATCTATATATGCATGGATGCAAATGTGGGTACGTCTGTATACGTCCAGGTGTTAGCATGTATATGTATAGATGTTAGGTGTGGGTACATCAGTGTATGTCCAGGTGTCAGCACATGTATGTATAGATTCACATGTGGGTAAGCCGGTGTACGTCCACGTGTCAGCATGTGTAGGTATAGATGCAGGTGTGGGTACGTTGGTGTACGTTTAGGGGTCAGCGTGTTTATCTATAGATGTTGGTGTGTGTATGTCAGTGTACGTACAGATATAGGTGTGTGTATGTATGTATGTATGTATGTATGTATGTATATGTATAGAGGAAGGTGTGATACATACATATAACACATACATGATAGATACATACATATATCACACACACGATAGATAGATAGATAGATAGATAGATAGATAGATAGATAGAACACATACATACAAGATAGATACATACATACATACATGATAGATACATATATATACACACACATACGATAGATAGATACATACATATATATATATATATATATCACAAACATATATGATTCATACATATATCACACACACATACATGATACATACATGAGAAAGACCTGGGATGTTGATGAGGCCAGGGCCCCCTGCTGATGTTGCGTTGAGGAAGGCAGTGTTCCAGGGCGGATGCCAGTCGGGGAGAGCGCCGCGCAGCCCGGGAAAAATACTGCTGAGGAGCTACATCTGGAAGAGCCCCTGGGAGGGAGAGTGCCACATGCCCAATCCTGCGTGGCAGACTCTGCAGGCCTGCACATGGGAAGGGAGGTCTCTGGCCACACATACTCACCCTTCTGCTGAAGCCCCGCTGCTGTCCCCATCAGCGCTCTCCAGCGGGGAGCGGGGCCAGGATGAACCTCAACCTGTGAGAACTATCTTCATGATCAAGAGATCTCATATGCAAGATAAGTATGTGTTGGGATAGGGCTGGGGAGGGCGGCTGCTCGGGCACACCCCCGTCAAGTTAAGGAGATTTAACTGAGGAAGCACAAGGGAACTCTCGTCTGGGGACAACAACTGCAGGGAGACCACATCTTTTCAGATGAACATGGGAGGGCGGGAGGCTGCCTAATACTGAAGCACCCTCAGACATTAAACCATATGCAACAACTATTGCAAGCATTCCTGGGGGAAGGTCTGCAGCAGACGGATTTGCATACGGTGATGTCATCCAAGCAGTGGGCCAAAGTTGGCTGGAACCCTCATCTGTATATGAAAAGAGAAAAGGGGCATGCAGGGCATGGCGGCCTTTTGCGGCGCTTGTATAACCCCAAGTTTGCATTAAACACCCCCACCCTCTTTCGGTGTGGGGCTCATGTTGGCCATGCCCAAGCCCCTGAAGCATTCAAGCTGATTTCTTGCAGCAGCTGGGCACTGTAACAGCTTCAGAGCTGCTCTACAAGACAAGTAAAAGGGTGTGGGCCCTGCAGCACCACCTGTAGTTTGCATACACACATATATAGGACAGCATCTCTTATATGCCCCAGGGTCAATAAAATAGTATCCTTGTCTAGGCTATCCATCCCCTCAGATAAGGTATTTGTCCATGCCGCTACAGCACTACACACCCAGGCCGACGCAATTGCCGGTCTGAGTAAGGTACCTGAATGTGTATAAATGGACTTCAGGGTAATCTCCTGTTTGCGGTCAGCACACTCTTTGAAGGTAGCCGTATCCTGGGACGGGAGGGCTACCTTCTTGGATAAGCGTGTTAATGCTTTGTCCACCCTAGGGGAGCATTCCCATCGTAACCTATCCGTTGATGGGAAAGGATACGCCATAAGAATCCTTTTGGAAATCTGCAGTCTTTTATCTGGAGACTCCCAAGCTTTTTCACATAACTCGTTCAGCTCGTGTGAGGGGGGAAAGGTTACCTCAGGCTTCTTTCCCTTGTACATATGTACCCTCTTGTCAGCGACAGGGGGTTCCTCTGTGATGTGCAAAACATCTTTTATTGCCATAATCATAAATCGAATGGATTTTGCCAATTTTGGCTGTAACTTTGCATCATCGTAATCGACACTGGAGTCAGAATCCGTGTCGGTATCTGTGTCAACAATCTGGGATAGTGGGCGCTTATGAGACCCTGACAGTCCCTGCAACATAGGATCAGGCATGGGTTGAAACCCTGACTGTCCCAAAGCTTCTGCCTTGTCTAATCTTTTGTGCAATGAGTTTACACTAGCATTTAAAACATTCCACATATCCATCCAATCAGCTGTCGGCGGAGACACCACATTCATTTGCTCCCGCTCCTCTCTAATATAGCCTTCTTCCTCAGACATGTCGACACACGTGTACCGACACACTACACACACAGGGAATGCTTTTTCTGAAGACAGTTTCCCCACAAGGCCCTTTGGAGAGACAGAGAGAGAGTATGCCAGCACACCCCCCAGCGCTATATAACCCAGGAATAAAACAGTAACTTAATGTTTGCCCAGTAGTGCTGCTGTATGTAATTTGCGAATTATGTGCCCCCCCCACCCCTCTTTTCAACCCTCTTGTCTAACGTGGTATAAGCAGGGTAGAGTCCGGGGAGCTTCCTCTCAGCTGTGCTGTGGAGAAAAAATGGCGCTGGTGAGTGCTGAGGGAGAAGCCCCGCCCCCTCGGAGGCGGGCTTCTGTCCCGCTTAAACTGTAAAATTGGTGGGGGCTTATACATATATAAAGTGCCCAGCTGTATATATGTTATATTTTTGCGAAAGAGGTTTATATTGCTGCCCAGGGCGCCCCCCCTGCGCCCTGCACCCTTACAGTGACCGGAGTATGTGAGGTGTATGGGAGCAAAGGCGCACAGCTGCAGTGCTATGCGTTACCTCAGTGAAGATCATGAAGTCTTCTGCCGCCTCTGAAGTCTTCTTTTCTTCTCATACTCACCCGGCTTCTATCTTCCGGCTCTGCGAGGGGGACGGCGGCGCGGCTCTGGGACGGACGGCGAGGGTGAGATCCTGCGTACCAATCCCACTGGAGCTAATGGTGTCCAGTAGCCTAAGAAGCAGGACCTTGCAACTCAGAGAGTAGGGCTGCTTCTCTCCCCTCAGTCCCTCGATGAGGGAGTCTGTTGCCAGCAGTGCTCCCTGAAAATTAAAAACCTAACAAAATACTTTCTGTCAGAAAGCTCAGGAGAGCTCCTGAAAAGCACCCAGTCTCCACTGGGTACAGTATCAAACTGAGTTCTGGAGGAGGGGCATAGAGGGAGGAGCCAGTGCACACCCAGAACTAAAGTCTTTCTTAAAGTGCCCATGTCTCCTGCGGAGCCCGTCTATCCCCATGGTCCTTACGGAGTCCACAGCATTCTCTAGGACGTTAGAGAAAATAGGATTTTAATACCTACCGGTAAATCCTTTTCTCTTAGTCCGTAGAGGATGATGGGCACCCGTCCCAGTGCGTACTGTGTCTGCAGTTATTAAATGGCCCTTAACTTCAGAACATTTATGTGGAGATGAAAACATCCAAGGAAGACTTGACCATCTTCCTTGGATGTTTTCCCCCTGTGTGACTGCTCTCCAGCCTCGGAGGGTTGCATCCGTGGTCCCTAGGATCCCGTCCTGGATCCCGAACCATCGCCCCTCTAGGTGGTGAGAACTGTGCAGCCACCAATGGAGTGAGATTCTGGTCTTGGAAGACAGGATTATCCTCCGGTGCATGTGTAGGTGGGATCCGGACCACTTGTCCAACAGGTCCCACTGGAACACTCTGGCATGGAACCTGCCAAACTGAATGGGCTCGTAGGCCGCAACCATCTTCCCCAGCAACTGAATGCATTGATGGATTAACACTCTTGCTGGCTTCAGAATTTGTTTGACCAGACTCTGGATCTCCAGAGCCTTTCCACTAGAAGAAAACCTCTTCAATGTCCAGTATCACTCCCAAAAACAACAACCGCGTCATTGGGACCAACTGCGATTTTGGCAAATTTAGGAGCCAACCATGTTGTTGAAGAACTGTCAGGGAGAGTAGATGTTTTGCACTAACTGGTCCCTGGATCTCGCCTTAATCAGGAGATCATCCAAGTACGGGATAATTGTGACTCCTTGCTTGCGAAGGAGAACCATCATTTCCGCCATCACCCTGGTGAAAATCCTCGGAGCCGTGGACAGACCAAACGGCAACGTCTGAAATTGGTAATGACAATCCTGAATTGCAAACCTCAGGTAGCTGCTGCTTGATGCAGTGGCTAAATGGGAACATATAAGTAGGCATCCTTTATGTCTACCAAAACCATGAAATCTCCTTTATCCCCCGGACTGGAGATCACTACCCTGAGAGATTCCATCTTGAAATTGAATTTCTTTAGGTAGAAATTAAGGGATTTCAGATTTAAGATTGGTCTGACTGAGCCGTCCGGCTTCGGGACCACGAAGAGGCTTGAATAAAAACCTTCTCCCTGCTGACTAAGGCTGATTTGAACAATCGGTGAGGGGGAACGTCTTGAAACCCCAGTTTGTACCCTTGGGACACTATTTGTAAAACCCACGAGTCCAGGTCCGAATGAATCCAGAACTGACTGAAGAGTTTTAGACGTGCCCCCCACTGGTGCGGGCTCCTGCAAGAGAGCCCCAGCGTCATGCAGTGGATTTGGCAGAAGCAGAGGATGATCTCTGCTCCTGCGATCTTGAAGAGGCTACAGACCTCTTCCCTCTTTTCCTTCCTCTACCTGCAAAGAAAGGGGAATCTTAACTTCTTGCATATCTATTGGGCCGAAATGACTGCGTCAGATAATGATGCGTCTTCATCCGTTGAGAGGGAACATAGGGCAAGAAGGATGACTTACCTGCGGGAGCTGCCGAGATCAAATGAACTAGGCCGTCGCCAAACAAGGCTTCACCTTCATAGGGAAGAGACTCCCTTTCTTCTTGGAGTCAGCATCAGCATTCCCTTGGTGAATCCACAATGCCCTCCTATCCGAGACTGCCATGAAATTGGCCCGTGAGCACTTGTGCCCGGTGTAGGATTTTTAAATATGTGTAGTTTACTGTATGCAAGGGTTTAAAACCTTTTAGGAACTGAGCTCTAAGGTGTATTACATGTAGTTTAAAAAAAACAAAAAAGGTTTATTTTATGGCAGTAGTTTCCAAACTGGGGTTCTTGCACTAGTAGCATAGTTTGGTGGTCCAGGACCAATTAAAATTATTTATACTTTATTAAATTGGCAAAACCATTCCCTCACAACATAACTGAACCTGAGGATGACATGCTATAAACACAATTTACTTAATTTTATATTTTTTTCTGAATTTCTCAATAAAAAAAACTTTGGCCTAGGGGTGCCGTGAAACAAATTTTGATACTCTAGGGCAGGGGTGTCAAACCCATGGGCCGCATGCCGCCCCCAATGCATCCTTTTGTGGCCCACAGGCCGGGGTCCGGCAGGGGTCCGACAGGGGTCCTTTTGTGGCCCGATCACCTTGCTTAGAGCGAGGGCAGGAGAGTGCAGCCAGAGTCTTTGCTTTCTATGTGCGGCACCATCTTCCCGAAGAGATCACCGGGAAGATAGTGCCCCTTCCACTGGCTACAGCACAGGTATACTGGGGTGGGGTAGCAAACTGGGGGCCCCAATGGGCCCCTCCAGCAGTCCCTCTACCAAAACACGTCTTTTGGTGGTTTTGCGGTGTTGCTTGTTATAACTACATGGTGACGATACTGTAGCACAGAGATTTTCAACCATTTACAACTCACGTCACACAGAACAAGATTTAAATATTGACAAGGCACACTGAAATATAATGGTGATGCATGGTGCAGTATCGTGTCCTAGGATGTCATGTCGCAGCTTCTCCATAGGTAACGCCTGAACAGGCCCGGTGACAGGGGGGACAAAGGGGACACTTGTTCAGGGCTCCAAGTATTAAGAACAGAAATAATGGGGCCACAGTGCCAATATTGCTTTTTAAAGTGTATCCACCAACTGCTCAATTTAAGCAGGAAAACAATTAACAGGCCAACTAAACCCTCCCCCCTCCTTTTACCCCATCACTTTGTCCAGTCCCTGTGGTCCATACTGTATTGCCATTATTATGCATGTTGCTGTGCTGGCCCTTTTCTGAATGTCCCTGCCACCGTCACCGAAGAGCTGGATAGCCCAGTATGAAAACCACCTGCCGGCCTCACTGACGGTCCGAGTCAAAGGCTCCATTTTTTTTTAAAGATCCCTCTGCCAAGTTAAGGGGGGGTTGAGGGGGCCCCAGAGATATCAGTGTACTGGGCCCCAAGATTTCTGTTGCTGGCCCTGACCCTCAGGGGCGTATCTACCCCTTGGCCAGGATGGCACTTGCCAGGGGCACCATCCAGCTGTGCCAACCGTGGCTAAGGGATAGAGTTCTGCAGTCTCGAAAAGGGCGCTATGGCAATCAGCGTGGGACTGACCAATTAGACGGTGAGGGAAGGATACTGAAATTGTCCCAACCCTGTTACAGTTTGAAACGCCCCTCAACTGCTGTCCACTGCTTCACTCCTAGCTCTGCCCCTTTGAAATTATTAATCCCTACCCCCCGGTAGGCGGAGTTCTCCAGGCCCATACTCAGGAGTCACCACTGCTGTACATTATGTGCCGGTTGTAGAGGCAGAGCGGGGAACATCAGAGAACGCCACAAATTACACAGTGGGCAAGGAGATGGCTGGAGACAGCTGCACAGCCATGCCTTGCAAGTTCGAGAGAGCTGTTGAATTTCAGCACTTCAAGTCAGAGCCTGCCCCCTGCTGCCCAAGCAGTCCGTGACAGTTAGTGTCGAGGAAGGGGGGATTTGTGCATGTGTGCTATCAGTGTGTGTGTGGGGGGGTGGGGGGGTGGAGGATGTGTGTGACTGTGAGGGAGCTGTCAGTGTCAGTGGGGAGAGGAGCAGGAGGGAGTTGTCAGTGTGTGGAAGTGATGAGAGTTGTCAGTACTGGGGAAATGTGTGTGTGTGTGTGTGTGTGTGTGTGTGTGTGTGTGTGTGTGTGTGTGTGTGTGTGTGTGTACTAGATTTAGGAGTGTGTGTTTGTGAGAGGTTTCAGTTGGGGAATTAGAGTTCATACAGTAATTAAATGTTTTCATATTGAGAACTACATCTCCCAGCATATACAGTGTGCTGGGGATGCTAACAAGCTTTATTTAAAAGTTTAAAAAACATTGCTTTTATGACTGCAATGGTTAAAAAGGGAGAGCTATAAATCAATTTATCAGTGAATGATCGCAGTTTGAGCTGTTACATTTTACTGAACCACCTATCCCTCCACACTCACTACCTGTCCTCGGGATACATTTACCATCCCGGCAGACGGTATACCGGCGGTCATTTGACAGATGTTGGAATCCTGACACCACTTGGGAGACTGGTGCCGGCACACAGACAGCCAACATCCCGAAGGCGAGTATTGGAGGGAGGGTTAGGACCGGGGGAGCGGGTGTTAGGGAAGGCACTAGGAGGGGGGGGGGGGTTAGTCCTAGCTGCCACCCCCTGAGGGTTAGCCCTATCCGCCACCCCCCCAGAGGGTTAGGATTAGGATTAGGTATCATGTGACTGCTGGAATCCCGAGCGCCGGATGCCATACCCAACCCCCTTTACTTTTTCAGGCATTTCTATCTCTCCTCTCTCTATGGTGTTCCGATTGCCCACTTTCCCTTGTGCTTTTCTCTCTCTCTCCTTTGTTTAGAGCATCAGTTTCTGTAGTCCACTTTATCCTTATTTTTTCCAGTGTTTCACTATCTCTCTGATGTAATGAGGATGTATGGTCTAGAGGGATCAGTAATGCATTGTACTGTATAGAGGCGTCAGGGATGTAGCGTAGGGTATAGAGGCGTCAGGGATGTAGCGTAGGTTATAGAGGCATCAGGAATGTAGCGTAGGGAATAGAGGCATCAGGGATGTAGCGTAGGGTATAGAGGCGTCAGGGATGTAGCATAGGGAATAGAGGCGTCAGGGATGTAGCGTAGGGAATAGAGGCATCAGGGATTTAGCTTAGGGAATATAGGCATCAGGGATGTACTAGCAGGTATATAGAGGTCAGTGTACTGTATAGAGGGGTCAGTAATGCAGTGATGGTTATAGAAAGGTCAGTGATGTAGTGTAGGGTATAGAGGGGTCAGTTATGTAGTGTGGGGTAAAGAGGGGTCAGTAAAGATACTAAGCTGAAGTACTTAGAACACTTCTTGAATTAAGACACAACCTGCAAGAAAAAGTATGCAATATGGGTGAAAAGGCAAATGTCAGAGGTCTGATACAAGTGACCAGCTCCACACCTTGCACCACATAGCGTTATGTTAAACTGGGATATGTTCTTTTTTGGTGTGTGTGTGTGTGTGTGTGTGTGTGTGTGTGTGTGTATGTGTGTGTGTGTGGGGGGGGGGGGGGGGGGGTGCCAAAGGAAATTTTTGCTATTGGCTCCTTTGGTCTAGAACCAGCCCTGATCACAAAATATTTTTGTCTGAGCAGACTGGACACTGATCAGCGTTGGCTCATTCTCAGCCCCCCGCCCAGCCTCTGCTGCCAACAGACTGCTATTAGCTAGTTAACCTTCTGCCTTCCCTATCTATGACACAGACTGCTGCTAATGCTACCAGAATGTTCCCAGTGGCTTCACACCAACAGTGAATCCCAGCCGATGATGTAGGGCAGCGTGTGGGGGAGGGGGTCAGTTGCTGTGGCTCCAACATGGTAACCGCCAATGGACTGCAATGCTTTATCGAAAGGGGGGGCGCCAGTCCCTTACTTTGCCAGGGGCGCTTGGACCCCTAGCTACACCTCTGTTGACCCTAACCGATACCCCTAAACTAACCATAATTCCTGCAGTAAAAATCCATGTTTCTATGTATATAGGGGGTCATTCCGAGTTGATCGCTTGCTGCCGTTGTTCGCTGCGCAGCAATCAGTTGAAAAAAAATGGCTAATCTGTGCATGCGCATGCTCCGTAATGTGCATGCGCATCGTACGGGTACAAAGTCCATTGTGGTTTTGCACTAGTTCTAGCGATTATTCCAATCACAGAACAGGCCACAAGGAGATTGACAGAAAGAGGGCGTTTCTGGGTGTCAACTGACCGTTTTCAGGGAGTGCTTGGAAAAATGCAGGCGTGGCAGAAGAAATGCAGACGTGGCTGGGCATTCGCTGGATGGGTGTGTGACATCAAAAGCCGTCCCTCGGTTGTTAGAATCAACGCACACGAAGTGTAACTACAGTGCTGGTCTTATTTTGAAACGATTTTGCAGGCGCTCTGCTGCTCAAGTGTTCGCACTTCTCCAAAGTGAATATACACTCTCCAGTGGGCAGCGACAATGCGTTTGCATGGCTGCTAAAAACTGCTAGCGAGCAATCAACTCAGAATGACCCCCATAGTGTATTGCAAGAAAATATCTGTAAATCCAATGGTACCGTAAGTGCGGTATATACTCGCACTTCTTTGCGGGGTGAGAACATCTCCCCTAAGTGAAGTCTGCCCTATGAATAGAGTTTGTGTGATCCCTGTGCAGCAGTCACAGAAAGGGTTCATCTCTGCAGTTTGTCACTCAAATTACATTGCTGCATTTTTTCTAGAAGTGGATCTGAGAGCTGTTACCCGCAGACCAGCTACAATAATTATCCTGGGTACTCACTAGACCAGTGGTTCTCAAACTGCACCCTGGGGTGCCTCAGGACACTTGCAGGGGTGCCTTGGATTGGTGGTCCAGGACCAATTCAAAATATTTATAGTTAGTGTTATAGGCAAAACCAGTGCTGTTGGCTGGCAATCATAACAGATGTGCACAAGCAGAAGCAAATCCTGTCCCCTACCAAAGGGCCAGTGCTAGGGTGTTTGGCGCCTCCCTGCAAACTATTAATTTGGGCCCTCTCTCCAATACTTAATAAAGGGACAGTGCGCTCCTTAAAAAAAGAAGGTGTGGTATCACAAGGAAGGGGCATGGCCACACAATAGCACCCCAAATCAAAATACGCCACACAGTAGCACTATCTTATTGTCATTACACCGCATGTAATAATAATAATAATAATAATAATAATACCCACAGTCGCAGTGCCCTTTATACACATAACCACCATATCAGTGCAGCTTACACACATAATGCCAACAGTAGCAGTGCCCCTTCTACACATGCCCACGGTGGCAATCCTTTACATGGCAAATATCAACCTGGTTTTGCCATGTAAAGGATTGCCACTTTAAAAAACAAACAATGAAAAAAAAAAAAAAACAACAGGAAAAAACACAAAATCTCTCACTTTCTGATTCTCACACCCTATTACATTCCTCCCTATATATTTAAATGTTTCTATTACTGTATGTTCCCTCTTCCCTTCTCCAAACTATACACATAATCTTTTAGTATTTCCAGGTAAGTTTTGTGATGTAGGCCATGCACAATTTTAGTTGCCCTAATGTATTTACAGCCTTCTGGAGATATGGCTTCTGGAACTGAACACAGGATTCTAAATGTGGCTGTACCAAGGACCTATACAGTGGCATTACAGGTTGAGTATCCCTTATCCAAAATGCTTGGGACCAGAGGAATTTTGGATATCGGATTTTTCTGTATTTTGGAATAATTGCATACCATAACGAGATATTATGGTGATGGGACCTAAATCTAAGCACAAAATGCATTTATGTTTCATATACACCTTATACACACAGCCTGAAGGTCATTTTAGCCAATATTTTTTATAACTTTGTGCATTAAACAAAGTGTGTGTACATTCACAGAATTCATTCATGTGTCATATACACCTTATACACACAGTCTGAAGTTCATTTAATACAATATTTTTAATAACTTTGAGTATTAAACAAAGTTTGTGTACACTGAGCCATCAAAAAACAAAGGTTTCACTATCTCAGTCTCACTCAAAAAAGTCCGTATTTCGGAATATTCCGTATTTCGGAATATTTGCATATGGGATACTCAACCTGTATTACTTTTTTCTGCTACTGGTTCTTTAACCTATGCAAACAAGCATCTGACTTGCCTTTCCTATTGCTTTGTTACATTGCTCACCTGAAATAGTAATACTTAGATAGCTTTCCTCTTGCCATTATAATGCCCTTAATATTATAGTTAGCCTTTGCATTTTTGAGACGTGTATGATTTTGCATTTTTTGGCATTAAATGTTGCCATGTTCTTGACCATTCCTCTAGTCCAGGGGCAGAACTGCCAGAGACAACGGAGTCAGTTGCCGCCGGGCTCCAGCCCTGAAGGGGCTCCAGCCCTAAAGGGGCTTCCTCCATTGCCCCCCGGCTGTTACGTGCCCTTCCTACTAAATAGACAAAGGCGCTACCAGCAGGGTCTCGCAGTTTGTACATTCCATGCCGTAACACCCTTCTTTCCACCTTTTTCAAGACCCAGCCCAGCAGCCTCGCCGCTGCCACCACCGCTAGCTGCAGCACTGCCAGCGGTGGGGTGCCCCTGCTTCTTCTCACACCACAGATAGCTGGGCAGCACTGCAACTGCCTGCCTGATTGCTCCGCCCCCTTCCGGCTCCCAAGCACCTCTGCTGCCCAGTGATCCAGTAGCCTGCTGCTAGGAAGAAGTGGCCGAGCTTCAGCAAGCGAGTCTGGACACTGGAGGAGGAAGCCATGATAACCAGATAATGGGGAGTGGAGAGCCAGTTCCAAGGTAATACTTTATACAGCTGGTTGAGATCCTGGTCGGTGGATATGGATTCCAAGAAAACCCTGGAGGTGCTTCCTTTCAAGGGAGACACTCTCTTTGGAGAAGACCTCAATAAGATTGTAGCTGATCTGGCTACTGCTAAAACAGCTTGCCTACCTCGTATGACTCCTACCACGCAGAAGGCTAAAAGTACTTTCCCTTGGCCCTTTCATCCCTCAGGTAAAGCGTACCCAAGGTCAGGCATACCCAAAGCAAGCTCATGCTTCCAGACCTGCCAAGCCCAGACTGAAGCAAGCCTGGGCTGCCCATCAGCCTGCTTCCAAAACGGACAAGCCTGCCGCATGACGGTGCAGGCCTCCCTCTGGGGGATCCCAGGGTGGGGGGCCCGACTTTTAGGTTTGGCATAGAAAGGTATAATTCTAAGCTAGAGAATTCTGTTTGGAGCTCACCTTGTACTTTGTGAAGAAATAATCAGCATTGTTGCTGAGCAGATACATGTAGTGTGTGGCTGCAAACTGCATGGATCTGCTGCGTTGTAATGCTGATACTTTTTTTTTTGCAAAGTACCAATAGCTTCATATAATGTTCACAATTTTTATGCAGGATCAAATAGCTCAATAGGTAGGGTGTTTGATTAGAATTCAACAGGTTATAGGTTTGAATCCTGGGTATGGTAGTTTGAGATGTGTTATTTAATAAAGTATGTTGTTCTGACTGCTGGGATATCATACTAAATAAATGGAGTTGATCAATTTTTTTTTTATTTTTTTTTTAAACTAGGGACAATTTCCAGATACTTTTCTTTATAACTGAGATTGCCCCCTGGAACTTCACATCAGTTGACAACTATGCATGAGTGGGCAGTGCTTGCTCTGGATCTGCCCACCCATTTATGTGCCGTCATAAAAGAAAGCACAACTGACAGTTATCCTGGGCGTACACTACACAATTATCTGTCAGGCTATCTATCCAGTCTGGATGGATGGAATGAAAATCTGGTAATGTATAGTAGCAAATGTCAATTAACCATTTGCTCCCAAACACTAGAAAAGTGGTCAAAAATGGTCATTACACAAATTGGTTAAACCCAAAATTTAACCAATTTGTTTAGGGGACCATGTTTGTCCATTTTCTAGTGTTTGAGAGTAAATCGTTGATGGTCATTTGCTCACATAGATAACCGGATTTCTATTCCAACCAGCCAGTGTTGGAGATATGGTCTGCCAGATTACATAATGCATACCAGAGCCATAACTAGACTTTTTGGTGCCCTGTGACAGAGAATTATATGCCCCCCCCCCCTCCCCTCCCCATTTTTGCAATATGGACAAAAGGCGCATGCCTTGTGGGGAAGGGGCATAACAAGATTGGTCTCAGAGAAAGCACATGAGATATGAAGATATATCTAGTATACTTGACACTCAATGGTTTGTGGTATTGCCGGGGTGCCCTCCTTAAATGCATATACAGTCACACATGGCGTGTTTGTGCAAATGGCATATCAGCAGTCAGCACTAACTGGTGACATGCCATTTGTACAAGTAAGCCATGTGTGACTAATATATAAACATACTTTATTAAATAACACCTCAAACTAATCATACCCAGGATTCAAATCTATAACCTGTTGAATTCTAATCAAACACCCTACCCATTGAGCTACTTGATCCTGCATCTATTCTAACCTCCAAAAACAGATTCAGTTGCATTTTCCAGCGTGTTTTGTTTGCGCCTTTGCAAATGTCTTACATCGACAAACTTATTTAGTACTATTTTGCAAATAGGGTTACATTGTCGCAACATTGTGTTCCCTAATTGCTTGATTTTTTAAATGCAACAATTGATAAAGACACCTGATAATTGCTCTGTGGAGTGTTATTTTGTGTCTACTTCTTATCTACATTTAATTCCCTACCTCTAATCAAGGCATTTTTAAATGCTGGGGGCTGCCAGGACGTGAGGCCTACCTAGACTTTAGATCGGAATTTGAATGTACTTGTGAACTAACTTAATTTCCTACTTCTAAATTCATTCCAAAATTCACTACTTACATTAATCCTGTAGTTGGGCATTTTGAGCCTTCAATTGTGGGTATTGTTTTGTGTCCAGACCAGCAGCTGGTGGTGTGCATTTGCAGGAAAGGCATCGAAGACCTCCGATATGCTGCATCTCCTGATGTGTGTCTCCCTCAAGTGGCTGTCAGCAAATGCATGCTAGACACCCCATTCCAAGCTGATTGTGACATCACGGAACATGCATCATAGAACAGGCATGCTAGAATATGGGTCTTCAACCTGCGACCCTCCAGCTGCTGTGGAACTACATATACCAGCATGCCCTGCCTCAGTTTTAGCATACCTTAATAGCAAAACTGTGGCAGGGCATGCTGGGATGTGTAGTTTCACAGCAGCTGGAGGGCCACAGGATGAAGACCCATATGCTAGAGCCAAGCCGCAGGTACATTGAATGCTAGCAAGCTGAATGTTTAAATCCTTTTTGTTCCGCAGCATTCCAATGCGGAAGATTCCATGGAACCAGAGATTATTCCATTGAGAAGGACATGCTGCCTGGATGACTGCACTGTGCAAATTAAATCACGGAGCCAGTTGGCTTGTGGGTGGCTCTGGTGACTGGGTGGTTGGGTGGGCGGTGTGTCAGAGGTGGAGCACATGCAAATGAATGTGTATCATCCTGCTAGTGAGAGTGAAAACTCATGCAGGAGTGTGCCTGCTTGTCAGTGGGTTATGCACCTTGCCAGGCGTCAAATCTACATGGAGCAGCTGGAGGGGACAAGAGCAGGTTTGCAAAATATAGATAGAAGAGCATATATGCTGGCTCATTCTCCATGATTGTGTCAGCTTATGTTTTGGTGCACTGCCATTTTGGTTAAACGCAAGTGTAGTTGCTTCTCGCCCTTTTGGCTGTGATCTTGTATCGTGGTTGAAGAGTCTGCTGGAGGGATTGTTTTCTTCATTGACGAGAGACTGAAGATATTACAGGATGGAAGGCTTGGGAACACTATCTGTTTTTCAGTTGTGGAAGAGTTGAAAGACAGCTTTTCCTTGCCAATATCTCTCTTTTGCAAAGAGCTGCACATTGGAAAATTCAGGGCTATGCCGTGTAGATGAAGCACTAACAGGGGGCTTTAAAATTTTCATTCTAGTTTCCTTCGTTTGGGAGAAAAATGCAAAGGTACAAGACAGCTTTTCCTTGCCAATATCTCTCTTTTGCAAAGAGCTACGCATTGGAAAATTCAGGGCTATGCCGTGTAGATGACGGCCTAACAGGAGGCTTTAAAATTTTCTTTCTAGTGTCCTTCGTTTGGGAGAAAAATGCAAAGGTACAAGACAGCTTTTCCTTGCCAATATCTCTCTTTTGCAAAGAGCTACGCATTGGAAAATTCAGGGCTATACCGTGTAGATGAAGCACTAACAGGAGGCTTTAAAATTTTCATTCTAGTGTCCTTCGTTTGGGAGAAAAATGCAAAGGTAGCTTGTGCCATCGCCACTCTGCTCCTTGTGCCGCCTTGACGGTTTACATGAGCCACTGCGGTGACGTTGTCTGACTGGATCAGAACCGGTTGGTCGCAAAGTAAGGTCTCCGCTTGACGTAGGGCATTGTATATGGCCCCTAGTTTCAGGATGTTGATGTGAAGACAAGTCTCTTGACTTGACCAAAGCCCTTGGAAATTTCTTCCCTGTGTGACTGCTCCCCAACCTTGGAGGCTTGCATCTGTGGTCACCAGGATCCAGTACTGAATGCCGAATCTGCATCACTCGAGAAGGTGAGCACTCTGCAGCCACCACAGGAGTGATACCCTGACCCTGGGGGACAGGGTGATCAACCAATGCATCTGTAAATGTGACCCAGACCACTTGTCCAGTAGGTCCCATTGGAAAGTATTCGCATGGAACCTGCCGAATGGAATGGCTTTGTATGATGCCACCATCTTTCCCAGGACTCGAGTGCAGTGATGCACTGACACAAGTTTTGGTTTCAATAGGTTCCTGACAAGAGTCATGAGTTCCTGGGCCTTTTCTATCGGGAGATAAACCCTCTTCTGGTCTGTGTCCAGAATCATGCCCAAGAAAGACAGACGAGTCGTAGGAACCAACTGCGACTTTGGGATATTGAAAATCCAGCCGTGTTGCTGTAACACTTTCAGTGAAAGTGATACGCTGTTCAGCAACTGCTCTCTTGATCTCGCTTTTATGAGATCGCTCAAGTACGGGATAATTGTGACACCTTGCTTGCGCAGGAAAACCATCATTTCCACCATTACCTTGGTGAAAATTCTCTGGGCCGTGGAGAGACCAAACAGCAACGTCTGAAATTGGCAATGACAGTCCTGTACCGCAAATCTGACGTACGACTGATGAGATGGATAAATTTGGACATGAAGGTATGCATCCTGTACACAAATGCGGACAACAGGTGTCAAGCCGTGTGTTGCCTTTGTCAAGCTGTAATAAGTAGGGGTAAGGACGTTAACCACCTCAGAACATCCTCCCTTATACGTCACCTGCAGCGCATTAATCATAAGTCAGTGACAAGTTCAAAAACTTTGGATGACAGCGGAAGCAGTCCACTGACCACTAAATCCCTTCCTCTTGTAACCAATCTCCTGCAAACCACACCACCAACTCCCTCAGTGTCAATTTCCTCCTTAGACAGGAGAGCCAATAGTCCTGCAGGCCATGTCACTGGCAAGTCTGACGAGTCCTCTCCTGCCTGGGATTCCTCCGATGCCTCCTTGAGTGTAACGCCTACTGCTGCTGGCGCTGCTGTTGTTGCTGCTGGGAGTCGATCGTCATCCCAGAGGGGAAGTCGGAAGACCACTTGTACTACTTCCAGTAGGCAATTGACTGTCCAACAGTCCTTTGCGAGGAAGATGAAATATCACAGCAGTCATCCTGCTGCAAAGCGGATAACTCAGGTCTTGTCAGCCTGGGTGGTGAGAAACGTGGTTCCGGTATCCATCGTTAATTCAGAGGCAACTAGAGACTTGATTGAGGTACTGTGTCCCCGGTACCAAATGCCATCTAGGTTCCATTTCTCTAGGCAGGCGATACCGAAAATGTACACAGACCTCAGAAAAAGAGTCACCAGTGTCCTAAAAAATGCAGTTGTACCCAATGTCCACTAGTCCACATGTCCGTGGTTAAGTGGAGCAGGGCAGACTCAGGACTATATGACTGTGACAGCCCACTGGGTAGATGTATTGCCTCCCGCAGCAAGAACAGCAGCGGCGGCACCAGTAGCAGCATCTCGCAAATGCCAACTCGTTCCTAGGCAGGCTACGCTTTGTATCACCGCTTTCCATAAGAGGCACACAGCTGACAACCTCTTACGGAAACTGAGGAACATCATCGCAGAATGGCTTACCCCAATTTGACTCTCCTGGGGATTTGTGACATCGGACAACGCCACCAATATTGTGCGTGCATTACATCTGGGCAAATTCCAGCACGTCCCATGTTTTGCACATACATTGAATTTGGTGGTGCAGAATTATTTAAAAAACGACAGGGGCGTGCAAGAGATGCTGTCGGTGGCCCGAAGAATTGCGGGCCACTTTCTGCATTCAGCCACCGCGTGCCGAAGACTGGAGCACCACCAAACATTCCTGAACCTGCCCTGCCATCCTCTGAAGCAAGAGGTGGTAACGAGGTGGAATTCAACCCTCTATATGCTTCAGAGGATGGAGGAGCAGCAAAAGGCCATTCAAGCCTATACATCTACCCACGATATAGGCAAAGGAGGGGGAATGCACCTGACTCAAGCGCAGTGGAGAATGATTTCAACGTTGTGCAAGGTTCTGCAATCCTTTGAACTTGCCACACGTGAAGTCAGTTCAGACACTGCCAGCCTGAGTCAGGTCATTCCCCTCATCAGGCTTTTGCAGAAGAAGCTGGAGACATTGAAGGAGGAGCTAAAACAGAGCGATTCCGCTAGGCATGTGGGACTTGTGGATGGAGCCCTTAATTCGCTTAACCAGGATTCAATCTGTTGAAATCAGAGCAATAAATTTTGGCCACCGTGCTCGATCCTAGATTTAAAACCTACATTGTATCTCTCTTTCCTGCAGACACAAGTCTGCAGAGGTTCAAAGACCTGCTGGTGAGAAAATTGTCAAGTCAAGCGGAACGTGACCCGTCAACAGCTCCTCCTTCACATTCTCCCGCAACTGGGGGTGCGAGGAAAAGGCTAAGAATTCCGAGCCCACCCGCTGGCGGTGATGCAGGGCAGTCTGGAGTGAGTGCTGACATCTGGTCCGGACTGAAGGACCTGGCAACGATTACTGACATGTCGTCTACTGTCACTGCATATGATTCTGTCACCTTTGAAAGAATGGTGGAGGATTATATGAGTGACCGCATCCAGGTAGGCACGTCAGACAGTCCGTATGTATACTGGCAGGAAAAAGAGGCAATTTGGAGGCCCTTGCACAAACTGGCTTTATTCTACCTAAGTTGCCCTCCCTCCAGTGTGTACTCCAAAAGAGTGTTTAGTGCAGCCGCTCACCTTGTCAGCAATCGGCGTACGAGGTTACTTCCAGAAAATGTGGAGAAGATGATGATCATCAAAATGAATTATAATCAATTCCTCCGTGGAGACATTCACCAGCAATTGCCTCCAGAAAGTACACAGGGATCTGAGATGGTGGATTCCAGTGGGGACGAATTAATAATCTGTGAGGAGGGCGATGTACACAGTGAAAGGGGTGAGGAATCGGAGGATGATGAGGTGAACATCTTGCCTCTGTAGAGCCAGTTTGTGCAAGGAGAGATTGATTGCTTCTTTTTTGGTGGGGGTCCAAACCAACCAGTCATTTCAGTCAGCCGTGTGGCAGACCCTGTTGCTGAAATGATGGGTTCGTCAATGTTTTTCTTTTCAATCTAAGCCCCTGCAGTTTTTTGTAAGAATCTGCTTCGCTATGATGATCAACAAGTCACAAGGGCAAACACTCAGGGCTGGAGGCGTAGATCTTAGGACCAGCTGCTACAAGCATGGCAAAGGTGTCACTATCATTGGTGACACCCAGAAAGGCAGCGAGGGAGATTGTAATGCAGTGCGCGCAGATAAGCAGCGCAATGGTAAAATGGAGGCATGGTCTCATAGGTAGGGGTGTGGCCTGTTGGCCTGAATCTCCATTTTGTTTCTCCGGGTATCCCGGGGGTTGAGTGCTGCACCCGGGGACTAGTGTGTGAGTGGTGCTGGCTCCTGCACAGTGACAGAAACTGGGTGTTGCACGTAATGTCACAGTAAAACACCCATATTCTGTCACTGAAGAGGAGCCGGCACTTTGGTGTCACCCCCCTTGGCGGGTGACACTCGGGTGTGGGCCGCAACCCCGTTGTGATGCCACTGACCCATGGGAAGCTTTACGTGGCTTACCCATGTGTTAGTAGCCCCAAGCATCTTTTGTGTTAGTCCCTGAAGAAAAACTTCAAATATTTACAAATAAATTTTGTAATCAATGGGCCTAATTCAGTAAGGATTGCAAATTCTGCTAAGTAACAGAATTTGCAATCCTTTGGTTCGCATGCTGGGGCCACCCAGCATGCCGCCTCCCTTCTTGACCACGCTGAAATTGCAGTCGCAGTGCAGTTCAGCGTGATCATAAAAAATGGGTTAGCCTCCTGTTGGTGCAGACTGTATGTGTGCGCAGGAAGCCGCCACCATTTTTGTGATCGCAGCTGCTGCATGTGATGTCATGCAACCGCTCTGACCACGCCTCCTGTTTCTCCGTTGCCGACCCCATTTTGAAGCCCTGCCCACGCACCGCTCCATCTCCGACTTGGAAATGGAGTGTTGCTGACCCCCCCCCCCCCAGCACCGATTGACAGTCAGAGGCGATCGCATTAACTGCGGGGTGCCACAGAAAATGCAGGCGCATGCGTATGCTCTTAGCAATTTTTGCAGTTGGACTGCTTATTGCGATTGCAATCCAACCTGAATCAGGCTCTATTACCTATCACAATGCACTGCGGGTAGTACAAAATGGGGTTAATATAAGAGAAAACCCCCCAGAGCTGTGCTCCTTAACTGTCCCTGGTGGCTAGTGGAGCGGCTGCCCAGTAATCAGTGTCCACGCCAGTGCGCACATGGCCCGCCCCCTACAGCCACGCTGGATCACGGTATAGTGTGGGCACAGAAGTCCCTTACCTCCCTTTCATCAGCGGCCTCGTGATCCCGGAGGGCGGTGTGTGTGTGACTGACCTTAGGAAGAAACCGGAGCCTCCGCTGTAGTGACCCAGCAACCAGGGCGCGGGAGTATACTGCGCCGCTGGGAGTGATGGAGCTGCAGTAAAGATGTCTATTAGACCTAGCCTGCTGCAGCCCTTGTAGATTCTTATAAAAAAAAGTTCTTCTTTTCTTGTCAAAATTAATAGCTAAGAATAGGCTGCCTGAGGCAGCCCCCTCTTAAGTGTCCTGCTACTGAAGGCACCAACTACAAACTGAGCTCCCTGTTCATGGAAGCGAGGTTATAGAGGAGGGGGCGCTGAGCATCTTGGGAACAGTCAAAAGCTTTGAGCCTGTTGGTGCCTCAGATCAAGATCCTACTCTACACCCCAATGTGAATCCTTGTGGAGTCCAGTGTACCCCACAGAAGAAATGAATGTGTCACACCCATTGGCAGCAACATTAGAATAGCTGCTGATGGGCACAATTGAGAAAGGAAGGGGGGAAAACATTTGAATCCAGCACATATATGTAATTTGAATATGTAATTTGTACCTTCCTACTTTAAAATGTAATGGATGAACCTCACCCTGTGAGAACTATCTTCATGATCAAGAGATCTCATACGCAAGAAAAGCATGTGCTGGGATAGGGCTGTGGAGGGCGGCTGCTCGGGCACACACCCGTCAAGTTAAGGAGATTCAACTGAGGAAGCACAAGGGAACTGCAGGGAGACCACATATTTTCAGATGAACATGAGAGGGCGGAAAGCTGCCTAATACTGAAGCACCCTCAAACATCAAACCATATGCAACAACTAGTACAAGCATTCCTGGGGAAAGGTCTGCAGCAGACGGATTTGCATACAGTGATGTCATCCAAGCAATGGGCATAGTTGGCTGCAACCCTCGTCTGCATATGAAAAGAGAAAATGGTCACGCAGGGCATGGCGGCCTTTGTGGGGTTGCGCTTGGATGACCCCTAGATCGCTTTATACACCCCCATCAGTGTGGGGCTCATGTTGGCCATGCCCAAGCCCCTGAAGCATTCAAGCTGATTTCTTGCAGCAGCTGGACCCAGTAACAGCTCCAGAGTTGCTCTACAAGACAAGTAAAAGGGTGTGAGCCCTGCAGCACCACCTGTAGTTTGCATACACACATATATAGGACAGCATCTCTTATATGCCCCAGGGGCAATAAAATAGTAGCCTTATCTAGGGTATCCGTCCATGCCGCTACAGCACTACACACCCAGGCCGACGCAATTGCCGGTCTGAGTAAGGTACCTGAATGTGTATAAATGGACTTCAGGGTAATCTCCTGTTTGCGGTCAGCAGACTCTTTGAGGGTAGCCGTATCCTGGGACGGGAGGGCTACCTTCTTGGATAAGCGTGTTAATGCTTTGTCCACCCAAGGGGAGGATTCCCATCGTAACCTATCCGTTGATGGGAAAGGGGAATCCTTTTGGAAATCTGCAGGAGATTCCCAAGCTTTTTCACATAACTCGTTCAGCTCGTGTGAGGGGGGAAAGGTTACCTCAGGCTTCTTTCCCTTGTACATATGTACCCTCTTGTCAGGGACAGGGGGCTCCTCTGTGATGTGCAAAACATCTTTTATTGCCATAATCATATATCAAATGTATTTTGCCAATTTTGGCTGTAACTTTGCATCATCGTAATCGACACTGGAGTCAGAATCCGTGTCGGTATCTGTGTCAACAATCTGGATAGTGGGCGCTTATGAGACCCTGACAGTCCCTGCGACATAGGATTAGGCATTGGTTGAGACCCTGACTGTCCCAAAGCTTCTGCCTTGTCTAATCTTTTGTGCAATGAGTTTACACTAGCATTTAAAACATTCCACATATCCATCCAATCAGGTGTCGGCGGAGACACCACGTTCATTTGCTCCCGCTCCTCTCTAATATAGCCTTCTTCCTCAGACATGTCGACACACGCGTACCGACACACCACACACACAGGGAATACTTTTACTGAAGACATTTCCCCCACAAGGCCCTTTGGAGAGACAGAGAGAGAGTATGCCAGCACATACCCCAGCGCTATATAACCCAGGAATAGCACAGTAACTTAATGTTTGAACAATCGGTGAGGGGGAACATCTTGAAACCCCAGTTTGTACCCTTGGGACACTATTTGTAAAACACACGAGTCCATGTCCGAATGAATCCAGAACTGACTGAAGAGTTTTAGACGTGCCCCCACTGGTGCGGGCTCCTGCAAGAGAGCCCCAGCGTCATGCAGTGGATTTGGCAGAAGCAGAGGATGATCTCTGCTCCTGCGATCTTGAAGAGGATGCAGACCTCTTCTCTCTTCTCCTTCCTCTACCTGCAAAGAAAGGGGAATCTTAACTTCTTGCATATCTATTGGGCCGAAATGACTGCATCAGATAATGATGCGTCTTCATCCGTTGGGAGGGAACATAGGGCAAGAAGGTTGACTTACCTGCGGGAGCTGCCGAGATCAAATTAACTAGGCAGTCACCAAACAAGGCTTCACCTTCATAGGGAAGAGACTCCCTTTCTTCTTGGAGTCAGCATCAGCATTCTCTTGGTGAATCCACAATGCCCTCCTATCCGACACTGCCATGAAATTGGCCCGTGAACTCAAGAGTCCTATATCCCTTGCAGTCTCACGTAAGTATGCTGCAGTGTCCTTGATATGATACAACGTAAGGAGTATCCCATCTCTCCAGGGTATCTATATCGGATGACAAGGTATTCGACCAATTCTTGAATACTACTACTCACCCATGCACATGTAATGGCAGGTCTAAGTAATGTACCCGTGGTTACATAACTAGAAATAATGTAGCTTCCTGCATACGATCCGCTGGATTTGTGACAGGGCCCCGTGCAGAACAGGGGGTGACTCCCACTTTATTCTGTCCGCGGCGGGAAATGAATAAACAACCAGAATCCTTTTGGGGATTTGAAACCATCTTGTCGAGCTGGCCCAGACTTTCTCAAACAGAGATGGAGGAACGTTACATCAGCTTTCATTATATATCTATATATACATACATATAGACCCCTTTGTCAGGAACAGCAGGGTCTTCAGTGATTTTAATATGTCCTTAATATCCACAATCATGTACTGAATGCTCCTTGCCAATATTGGATCTAATCAGGAAACATTATGGTCGACATAAGTATCAGTATCCGTGTCAGTATCAGTGTGTAGTAACTGGGCAAAATAACATTTTTGCGACCCAGCGGGGCCTGAGGGAAAAGAAACATAGCCATGAATATCACATCTATTCTCTACGTCTGTGTCTGGGACACAGATTTATCCAACCTTACTCTGATATTACTGAAACATTTACCCAGTCAGTTATTGGTGGTGCCAACAGGGCCACCATCATATGTCTGCATTCCTAATATAGTTTCCTCTTGGGAAAAAAATTCAGCCACCGACATGTTGACACACATATACCAAGTACCCACAGACACACCGGCTTATGGGGGACAGACCGTCAGTAAATCTGTCAGAGGGACACAGAGGATTTTTCAGCTCACAATCCAGCGCCAAAAGTACACAGTCTGGGAAATAATAAACTCTATAGTGATAGACTTGTAATGCTCTAAAGATGTTCTGGTGAGGTGAGGAAGAAGCCCCGCCGCTGTAATGGCGCGTATCTGTCCCGCTCAGAAATAATTAATTATGCTAGTGGGGTAAGGACAGTGCCCAGGCACTAATGTCCACTTTTTCCAGCCTTTTGTGAGGAATTTATGCTGCCCAGGGTGCCCCCCCCCCCGTGCCCTGCACCCTGCAGTGCCTGTGTTTGTGTGTGAGCATGGCGCGCAGCGTTCCGCTCGCTGCTCGGTACCTCAGAATGCCGTCACTGAAGAAGAAGTCTTCTGTTCTTCTGCTACTCACCTGTCTTCTGGCTCTGTAAGGGGGTGACGGCAGGCTGCGGGAGTGTGCATCTAGGCGTACCCAGCGATCAGCACCCTCAGGAGCTAATGGTGTCCTGTCAGCCTGAAGCAGAGCCATTGAACTCACTAGAAGTTGGTCATACTTCTCTCCCCTAAGTCCCACGAAGCAGGGAGACTGTTGCCAGCAGCCTCCCTGAAAATAAAAAAAACTAACAAGTCTTTTCAGAGAAACTCAGTAGAGCTCCCCTGTAGTGCATCCAGTATCACTGGGCACAATACTAAAACTGGAGTCTGGAGGAGGGTCATAGAGGGAGGAGACAGTTCACACCCTTTGAAAGTCTTAAAGTGCCCATGTCTCCTGCGGATCCCGTCTATACCCCATGGTTCTTAATGTGACCCCAGCATCCTCTAGGACGTATGAGAAAACAAATAACGCACACACGAGGAGGAGAGAACTAAGGAAGCTATAAGGAGAAGAGGGGAGGGAGGGGGGGTTGAAAGGTAAGGTAGTAAAGGCATATTGGATAAACTACAACCTTATACATATTCATTAATGTACCAGTAGTTAGAAGTAGAAGAGCTCTAACAGAAACCACAAAGCTTATCTAAAGCCACACCACACTGGATATGCCCAATCTCATTTGATTTTTGAAGCAAAGCAGTATTGGACTTTGTTAATACATGGATGGGAGACTGCTTGGTAGTATCAGATTCTTTAGGTGTTTTTAAACTACCAACACCATTTTCTTGGTACATTTAATTTTTACATGTATTCTTTTATGTACCAGAAGTTAGAAGTAGAAGAGCTGTAACAGAAACCACCAGCTCATCTACAGCCACAGCACACTGGATTTGCCCAATCTCTCCTGATCATGGAAGCTGAGCAGTGTTGGTCCTGGTTTTAGTACTTGGATGGGAGACCACAAGGAAATACCAGGAGCTGTGTGTATTTTTACAATACTAACACCGTTCTCTTGATGCATTCCATTTTGAAACATTGGGGCAGATCTATTAAGCCTGGTGAACTGATAAAGTGCAAGGTGATAAAGTACCAGCCAGTCAGCTCCTAACTGTCATTTTTCAAACCCAGCCTGTGACATGGCAATTAGGAGCTGATTGGCTGGTACTTTATCACCATGCAAATTATCATTTCACCAGGTTTAATAAATCGGCTGCTTACTCATTTATGTACGAGTAGTTAGAAGTAGAAGAACTCTAACAGAAACCACTAAGCTCATCTACAGCCACACCACACTGTATATGCCCAATATCACCTGATTTTGGGCCTGGTTTGTTCTTGGATGTGAGACCACCTGGGAATACCAGGTGCTGTAGGTAGTTTTATACTACCAACACCGTTCTCTTGATGCATTATATTTTGAAACTTATTCATTGATGTACCAGTAGTTAGAAGTAGAAGTTAGAAACAGCAAAAATCATCTACAGCCGCATCACACTGGATATGTCCAATCTCATCTGATGTTGGAAGCTAAGCAGTGTTGTGCCTGGTTAGTTTTTGGATCTCAGGTCCTGCCTTCTGGTTTGGCCACGGCACCTCGGAAATTCACCAAGGTCATGGCCGTGATGACGACCCTTCACCATCGGTGGACCAGGGAGGAATCTCTCCTCCCGATAAACATTCTGGAATTGCGGGCAGTGTTCAATTCATTGACACTGGCCCTGCCTCTAGTACAGAACAGGCCTGTTCAAGTACAATCGGACAACGACACCACGGTAGTGTACACAAATCATCAAGGCGGCACTCGAAATTGCATGGCAAAGCTAAAAGTATCAAAAATCCTCAGTTGGGTAGAACGTCATCTGCCAGCAATATCGGCAGTGTTCATTCCCGGAGTCCTCAACTGGGAAGCGGATTTCCTCAGTCGTCAGTACGTTCACGCTGGAGAGTGGAGAGGCCGCAGCAGAAATGTCTGCACTGGTGTCAGTAGGTGACTGAGGCAGGGATGACTGGGAGATAGTGGGTGACTGAAGCATGTATGACTGGGAGATAGTGGGTGACTGAGGCCGGGGTGACTGGGAGATAGTCAGTGACTAAGGCAGGGGTGATAGGGATATAGTGGATGACTGTGGCAGGGGTGACAGGGACAGTAGGAGACTGAGGCAGGGGTGACAGGGATAGTGGGTGACTGAGGCAGGGGTGATAGGGTGACAGTGGGTGACTGAGGCAGAGGTGACAGGGATAGTGGGTGACTGAGGTAGGGGTGATATGGAGATAGTGGTTGACTGAGGCAGGGGTGACAGAGATAGTGGGTGACTAAAGCAGGGGTGACTGGTATAGTAGGTGACTGAGGCAGGGGTCGCAGGTATAGTGGTTAACTGAGGCAGCGGTGACTGGGAGATAGTGGGTAACTGGGGCAGGGGTGACAGGGAAAGTGTGTGACTCAGGCAGGGGTGATAGGGAGATAGTGGGCAGCAGATCACTGCCTCGCTGACAGCAGCACATCCCTGCTTCACTGACAGCAGCACATCCCTGCCTCATTGACAGCAGCACATACCTGCCTCACTTATAGCAGCACATCCCTGCCTCACTGGCAGCAGCAGATCCCTGCCTCACTGGCAGCAGCAGATCACTGCTTCACTGACAGCAGCACATCCCTGCCTCACTGGCAGCAGCAGATCCCTGCCTTACTGACAGCTGTATTCAGACCTGATCTCTGCTGTGCATATTCACACAACAGGAGATCAGGTCTGAAGTGTGTGTGTGTGTGTGCTGGTGCCGCAGTGCACCGGCACATGCCAGAGATGCGATCAGCATCTCTGCCCAGTGAGCGCCTCTGCCAACACATACTTATCTTGCATATGAGATCTCTTGATCATGAAGATAGTTCTCACAGGGTGAGGTTCATCCATTACATTTTAAAGTAGGAAGGTACAAATTACATATTCAAATTACATATATGTGCTGGATTCAAATGTTTTTCCCCCTTCCTTTCTCCATTGTGCCCATCAGCAGCTATTCTAATGTTGCTGCCAATGGGTGTGACACATTCATTTCTTCTGTGGGGTACACTGGACTCCACAAGGATTCACATTGTGGTGTAGAGTAGGATCTTGATCTGAGGCACCAACAGGCTCAAAGCTTTTGACTGTTCCCAAGATGCTCAGCGCCCCCTGCTCTATAACCTCGCTTCCATGAACAGGGAGCTCAGTTTGTAGTTGGTGCCTTCAGTAGCAGGACACTTAACAGGGGGCTGCCTCAGGCAGCCTATACTTAGCTATTAATTTTGACAAGAAAAGAAGAACTTTTTTTATAAGAATGTACAAGGGCTGCAGCAGGCTAGGTCTAATAGACATCTTTACTGCAGCTCCATCACTCCCAGCGGCGCAGTATACTCCCGTGCCCTGGTTGCTGGGTCACTGCAGCGGAGGCTCCGGTTTCTTCCTAAGGTCAGTCACACACACACCGCCCTCCGGGATCACGAGGCCGCTGATGAAAGGGAGGTAAGGGGCTTCTGTGCCCACACTATACCGTGATCCAGCATGGCTGTAGGGGGCGGGCCGTGTGCGCACTGGCGTGGACACTGATTACTGGGCAGCCGCTCCACTAGCCACCAGGGACAGTTAAGGAGCACAGCTCTGGGGGGTTTTCTCCTATATTAACCCCATTTTGTACTACCTGCAGTGCATTGTGATAGGTAATAGAGCCTGATTCAGGTTGGATTGCAATCACAATAAGCAATCCAACTGCAAAAATTGCTAAGAGCATACGCATGCGCCTGCATTTTCTGTGACTGTCAATCGGTGCGGGGGGTGGTGGCGGCTTCCTGCGCACACGTACAGTCTGCACCAACAGGAGGCTAACCCATTTTTTATGATCACGCTGAACTGCACTGAGACTGCAATTTCAGCGTGGTCAAGAAGGGAGGCGGCATGCTGGGTGGCCATGCCCTGTGATGGGTGGCCCCAGCATGCGAACCAAAGGATTGCAAATTCTGTTACTTAGCAGAATTTGCAATCCTTACTGAATTAGGCCATTGATTACAAAATTGTAAACAATATTTGAAGTTTTTCTTCAGGGACTAACACAAAAGATGCTTGGGGCTACTAACACATGGGTAAGCCACGTAAAGCTTCCCATGGGTCAGTGGCATCACAACGGGGTTGCGGCACACACCCGAGTGTCACCCGCCAAGTGGGGTGACACCAAAGTGCCGGCTCTTCTTCAGTGACAGAATATGGGTGTTTTACTGTGACATTACGTGCAACACCCAGTTTCTGTCACTGTGCAGGAGCCAGCACCACTCACACACTAGTCCCCGGGTACAGCCCCCAACCCCCGGGATACCCGCAGCAACAAAATGGTGATTCAGGCCACGCCCCTACCTATGAGACCATGCCTCCTTTTTACCATTGCGCTGCTTATCTGCGCGCACTGCATTACAATCTCCCTCGCCGCCTCTCTGTGTGTCACCAGTGATAGTGACACCTCTGCCATGCTTGTAGCAGCTGGTCCTAAGATCTACGCCTCCAGCCCTGAGTGTTTTCCCTTGTGACTTGTTGATCATCATTGCGAAGCAGATGCTTACAGAAAACTGCAGGGGTTTAGATTGAAAAGAAAAACATTGACGAACCCATCATTTCAGCGACAGGGTCTGCCACACGACTGACTGAAATGACTGGTTGGTTTGGGCCCCCACCAAAAAAGAATCAATCAATCTCTCTTTGCACAAACTGGCTCTACAGAGGCAAGATGTCCACCTCATCATCCTCCGATTCCTCACCCCTTTCACTGTGTACATCCCCCTCCTCACAGATTATTAATTCGTCCCCACTGGAATCCACCATCTCAGATCCCTGTGTACTTTCTGGAGGCAATTGCTGGTGAATGTCTCCACGGAGGAATTGATTATAATTAATTTTGATGATCATCATCTTCTCCACATTTTCTGGAAGTAACCTTGTACGCCGATTGCTGACAAGGTGAGCGGCCGCACTAAACACTCTTTCGGAGTACACACTGGAGGGAGGGCAACTTAGGTAGAATAAAGCCAGTTTGTGCAAGGGCCTCCAAATTGCCTCTTTTTCTCCACCATTCTTTCAAAGGTGACAGAATCATATGCAGTGACAGTAGACGACATGTCAGTAATCGTTGCCAGGTCATTCAGTCTGGACCAGATGTCAGCACTCACTCCAGACTGCCCTGCATCACCGCCAGCGGGTGGGCTCGGAATTCTTAGCCTTTTTCTCGCACCCCCAGTTGCGGGAGAATGTGAAGGAGGAGCTGTTGACGGGTCACGTTCCGCTTGACTTGACAATTTTCTCACCAGCAGGTCTTTGAACCTCTGCAAACTTGTGTCTGCCGGAAAGAGAGATACAATGTAGGTTTTAAATCTAGGATCGAGCACGGCGGCCAAAATGTAGTGCTCTGATTTCAACAGATTGAATCCTGGTTAAGCAAATTAAGGGCTCCAGCCACAAGTCCCACATGCCTAGTTGAATCGCTCTGTTTTAGCTCCTCCTTCAATGTCTCCAGCTTCTTCTGCAAAAGCCTGATGAGGGGAATGACCTGACTCAGGCTGGCAGTGTCTGAACTGACTTCACGTGTGGAAAGTTCAAAGGGTTGCAGAACCTTGCACAACGTTGAAATCATTCTCCACTGCGCTTGAGTCAGGTGCATTCCCCCTCCTTTGCCTATATCGTGGGCAGATGTATAGGCTTGAATGGCCTTTTGCTGCTCCTCCATCCTCTGAAGCATATAGAGGGTTGAATTCCACCTCGTTACCACCTCTTGCTTCAGATGATGGCAGGGCAGGTTCAGGAATGTTTGGTGGTGCTCCAGTCTTCGGCATGCGGTGGCTGAAGGCAGAAAGTGGCCCGCAATTCTTCGGGCCACCGACAGCATCTCTTGCACGCCCCTGTCGTTTTTTAAATAATTCTGCACCACCAAGTTCAATGTATGTGCAAAACATGAGACGTGCTGAAATTTGCCCAGATGTAATGCACGCACAATATTGGTGGCGTTGTCCGATGTCACAAATCCCCAGGAGAGTTCAATTGGGGTAAGCCATTCTGCGATGATGTTCCTCAGTTTCCGTAAGTGGTTGTCAGCTGTGTGCCTCTTATGGAAAGCGGTGATACAAAGCGTAGCCTGCCTAGGAACGAGTTGGCAATTGCGAGATGCTGCTACTGGTGCCGCCGCTGCTGTTCTTACTGCGGGAGGCAATACATCTACCCAGTGGGCTGTCACAGTCATATAGTCCTGAGTCTGCCCTGCTCCACTTAACCACAGACAAGTGGACATTGGGTACAACTGCATTTTTTAGGACACTGGTGACTCTTTTTCTGAGGTCTGTGTACATTTTCGGTATCGCCTGCCTAGAGAAATGGAACCTAGAGGGTATTTGGTACCGGGGACACAGTACCTCAATCAAGTCTCTAGTTGCCTCTAAATTAACAATGGATACCGGAACCACGTTTCTCACCACCCAGACCTGAGTTATCCGCTTTGCAGCAGGATGACTGCTGTGATATTTCATCTTCCTCGCAAAGGACTGTTGGACAGTCAATTGCTTACTGGAAGAAGTACAAGTGGTCTTCCGACTTCCCCTCTGGGATGACGATCGACTCCCAGCAGCAACAACAGCAGCGCCAGCAGCAGTAGGCGTTACACTCAAGGATGCATCGGAGGAATCCCAGGCAGGAGAGGACTCGTCAGACTTGCCAGTGACATGGCCTGCAGGACTATTGGCTCTCCTGTCTAAGGAGGAAATTGACACTGAGGGAGTTGGTGGTGTGGTTTGCAGGAGCTTGGTTACAAGAGGAAGGGATTTAGTGGTTAGTGGACTGCTTCCACTGTCATCCAAAGTTTTTGAACTTGTCACTGACTTATGATGAATGCGCTGCAGGTGACGTATAAGGGAGGATGTTCCGAGGTGGTTAACGTCCTTATCCCTACTTATTACAGCTTGACAAAGGCAACACACGGCTTGACACCTGTTGTCCGCATTTGTGTACAGGATGCATACCTTCATGTCCCCATTTATCCACCTCATCAGGCGTAACTCAGATTTGCGGTACAGGACTGTCATTGCCAATTTCAGACGTTGCTGTTTGGTCTCTCCATGGCCCTGAGAATTTTCACCAAGGTAATGGCGGAAATGATGGTGCTCCTGTGCAAGCAAGGTGTCACAATTATCCCGTACTTGGGCGATCTCATAAAAGCGAGATCAAGAGAGCAGTTGCTGAACAGCGTATCACTTTCACTGAAAGTGTTACAGCAACACGGCTGGATTCTCAATATCCCGAAGTCGCAGTTGATTCCTACTACTCGTCTGTCTTTCTTGGGCATGATTCTGGACACAGACCAGAAGAGGGTTTATCTCCTGATAGAAAAGGCCCAGGAACTCATGACTCTTGTCAGGAACCTATTGAAACCAAAACAGGTGTCAGTGCATCACTGCACTCGAGTCCTGGGAAAGATGGTGGCATCATACGAGGCCATTCCATTCGGCAGGTTCCATGCGAGGACTTTCCAATGGGACCTACTGGACAAGTGGTCCGGGTCACATTTACAGATGCATTGGTTGATCACCCTGTCCCCCAGGGTCAGGGTATCACTCTTGTGGTGGCTGCAGAGTGCTCACCTTCTCGAGGGACGCAGATTCAGCATTCAGGGCTGGATCCTGGTGACCACAGACGCAAGCCTCCAAGGTTGGGGAGCAGTCACACAGGGAAGAAATTTCCAAGGTCTTTGGTCAAGTCAAGAGACTTGTCTTCACATCAACATCCTGGAACTAAGGGCCATATACAATGCCCTACGTCAAGCGGAGACCTTACTTTGCGACCAACCGGTTCTGATCCAGTCAGACAACGTCACCGCAGTGGCTCATGTAAACCGCCAAGGCGGCACAAGAAGCAGAGTGGCGATGGCACAAGCCACCAGAATTCTTCGCTGGGTGGAGAATCACGCAAGCGCACTGTCAGCAGTGTTCATTCCGGGAGTGGACAACTGGGAAGCAGACATCCTCAGCAGACACGACCTACATCCGGGAGAGTGGGGACTTCATCAGGAAGTCTTTGCACAGATTACAAGTCGGTGGGAACTGCCACAGATAGACATGATGCCGTCCCGGCTCAACAAAAAGCTACAGAGGTATTGCGCAAGGTCAAGAGACCCTCAGGCAGTAGCTGTAGACGCCCTAGTGACACCGTGGGTGTTCCGGTCGGTCTATGTATTTCCTCCTCTTCCTCTCATACCCAAGGTGTTGAGGATAATAAGACAAAGAGGAGTGAGAACAATCCTCATTGTTCCAGATTGGCCACGGAGGACCTGGTATCCGGATCTGCAGGAAATGCTCACAGAAGATCTGTGGCCTCTCCCTCTAAGACAGGACCTGTTGCATCAGGGGCCCTGTCTGTTCCAAGACTTACCGCGGCTGCATTTGACGGCATGGCGGTTGAATGCCGGATCCTAGCATTCCGGTTGAGGTCATCCCTACGCTGATAAAGGCTAGGAAGGATGTAACGTTAAAACATTACACCGTATATGGCGAAATTATGTTTCTTGGTGTGAGGCCAGGAATGCTCCTACGGAAGAATTCCATCTGGGCCGTTTCCTTCACTTCCTACAAACTGGAGTGAATTTGGGCCTAAAATTAGGCTCTATTAAGGTCCAGATTTCAGCCTTATCCATTTTCTTTCAAAAAGAATTGGCTTCTCTTCCAGAAGTTCAGACTTTTGTAAAAGGAGTGCTGCATATTCAGCCTCCTTTTGTGCCTCCGGTGGCACCTTGGGACCTTAACGTGGTGTTAAGTTTTCTAAAATTACACTGGTTTGAACCACTTAAAACAGTGGAGTTAAAATATCTCACATGGAAGGTGGTCATGTTATTAGCCTTGGCTTCGGCTAGGCGAGTGTCGGAATTAGCGGCTTTGTCACATAAAAGCCCATATTTGGTATTCCATGTGGATAGAGCGGAATTGCAGACCCGTCCTCAATTCCTACCAAAAGTGGTCTCATCTTTTCATATGAACCAACCTATTGTGGTGCCTGTGGCTACGCGTGACTTGGAGGATTCCGAGTTACTTGATGTGGTTAGGGCTTTGAAAATTTACGTGGCCAGGACGGCTAGAGTCAGGAAAACTGAAGCGCTGTTTGTCCTGTATGCAACCAACAAGATTGGTGCCCCTGCTTCAAAGCAGGCTATTGCTCGCCGGATTTGTAACACGATTCAGCAAGCGCATTCTATGGCTGGATTGCAGTTACTGAAATCGGTCAAGGCCCATTCCACGAGGAAAGTGGGCTCTTCTTGGGCGGCTGCCCGAGGGGTCTCGGCACTACAGCTGTGTCAAGCTGCTACTTGGTCGGGTTCACACACCTTTGCAAAATACTATAAGTTTGATACCCTGGCTGAGGAGGAACTCATGTTTGCTCAATCGGTGCTGCAGAGTCATCCGCACTCTCCCGCCCGTTTTGGAGCATTGGTATAATCCCCATGGTCCTTACGGAGTCCCCAGCATCCTCTAGGACGTTAGAGAAAATAAGATTTTAAACCTACTGGTAAATCTTTTTCTCGTAGTCCGTAGATGATGCTGGGCGCCCGTCCCAAGTGCGGACTACTTCTGCAATACTTGTATATAGTTATTGCTTCAATAAGGGTTATGTTATAGTTGCATCGGTCCTGCACTGATGCTATGTTGTTTTTTCATACTGATAACTGGGTAGTTTATCACAAGTTATACGGTGTGATTGGTGTGGCTGGTATGAATCTTGCCCTGGATTAACAAAATCCTTTCCTCATACTGTCCGTCTCCTCTGGGCACAGTTTCTCTAACTGTGGCATAGAGGGAGGAGCCAGTGCACACCCAGAACTAAAGTCTTTCTTAAAGTGCCCATGTCTCCTGTGGAGCCCGTCTATCCCCATGGTCCTTACGGAGTCCCCAGCATCCTCTACGGACTACGAGAAAAAGATTTACCGGTAGGTTTAAAATCTTATTTTCTACTTTATTCTTTTCTATCCTAGTTTATTACGACCAACTCTCATCCAAGGAGTTTGATATTCTACTACCTGCATGCAATTTAAATTGCTTAAATTGTTTATATGGTTGATTTGTCCTTCACAATCCATAATCTGCAACTTGGATGTACTTGTGTCATTGAAAATCTTATAATAAAAATGTATATACAGATACTCAACCTGTATATTGAAAAAAAAAAAAGTTATAAGACATATGCATTCAATATTTGAAGAAACAAAATAAAATAAAGCTATCTATTGGGTTTCACTAACAAGCACATTGGAAGACTTGACTACTGTTAAAAGACATGCATTACATGGTATAGAGCCACAAACCACAATGTAGTAAAATAAAAACAAACTTACATGTGTATCAAACCTATGTGAGGCTTACATTGATAGTGCAAGATCAACACTCTATCAACTGTGCAAACTAGACTGCACATAAATGCCATAAAATTTATCTGAGATTTTAGTAAATAAGGCCCGTTGCTGTCCGGGTCACGCAGCCGTCACGGCCCGCCCCCATACGGTCCGGTCATGTCTGCGTTGTCCTGACTGTGCCCCCAAAATGGCGGCACAACGCCGCTGGCCCGACTCCTCCTGCCCAGTGACCGCCTCTGCCTGTCAATCAGGCAGAGGCGCTCACTGGGCAGAGATGCTGATCGCATCTCTGGCATGTGCCGGTGCACTGCGGCACCAGCACACACGCACTTCAGACCTGATCTCCTGTTGTGTGAATATGCACAGCAGGGATCAGGTCTGAATTAGGCCCTATATACAGCTGTCAGTAAGGCAGGGATGTGCTGCTGCCAGTGAGGCAGGGATGTGCTGCTGGTAGTGAAGCAGTGATGTGCTGCTGTCAGCGAAGCAGTGCTGTGCTGCTGTCAGCGAGACAGGGATGTGCTGCTGTCAGCGAGGCAGGGATGTGCTGCTGTCAGCGAAGCAGGGATGTGCTGCTGTCCAGTGCCAGATTAAGGTCCATATGGGCCTGGAGCTGAAATTTATGAAGGGCCTATTTTATGCCACGGCAGGGGATGTGAAAACACCATGGGTGTGTGACTAGTAATGTTAGGGGTGTGGTTGATGTTGTGAGGGCGTGGTCTGCACAGGAGGTGTGACTAGCACCTACCTTGAAAAACCTCAGTCTCCCTCACTTCTTCAATTATATCAACAGTGTAATGTGACAATCTAAAAATGACCAAAGGAAAACATCTCTTGTTAACGTGACTGTAATATAGAAAATGGTGCACTTAGTGATGACATAAATATGAAACCTCTCAACGAAAGAGGTTACAGGTCGCTCAGCGATGTCATGAATGTGAAATCTTTCTATATGTAAAAAAAAAGTTTACTTTTGTAATAAGTAGTTATACTGAGAAGGAATGGTGGGGTTGGATGGTGTCGCCTGGACAGGGCAGAACAGGGAAAACTGAGGTGACCCAGCATATAGATAGATAGATAGATAGATAGATAGATAGATAGATAGATAGATAGATAGATAGATAGATAGATAGATAGATTCAAACCCAAATTGCTAATATCCAATACATAGCTACAGTATAATGTATTAGGGGCTCCTGACTGGGGAATGGCATAAGACACACGGAGACGCACCATCTTATGGACATGTTATAGGAGTGTCACTGCAGTTGTAGCGAAATCAGATGATTCATCGCTAACATTGGAGGCAGTAGGTCTGTCAGAGATCTGCACATAGCATGGGGCAGGTGCAGGTTTTGACGTTTGTGTTTTAAGATCAGGATAAAGTCGCACACACTACAGAGGCAAAAGATGCACACAAAGATGTGCCTGAGTTTGACTCAGAATCAGGCCCAATTTTTGGGTTATTATATATGTTTTAATGGGGTTGGTATCAGGATCCCGATGGTTGGCATGCTGGCTGTCAAAAATAAGATTTTACTCACCGGTAAATCTATTTCTCGTAGTCCGTAGTGGATGCTGGGAACTCCGTAAGGACCATGGGGAATAGACGGGCTCCGCAGGAGACTGGGCACTCTATAAGAAAGATTTGGTACTATCTGGTGTGCACTGGCTCCTCCCTCTATGCCCCTCCTCCAGACCTCAGTTAGGATACTGTGCCCGGAAGAGCTGACACAATAAGGAAGGATTTTGAATCCCGGGTAAGACTCATACCAGCCACACCAATCACACCATATAACTCGTGATACTATACCCAGTTAACAGTATGAAATATAACTGAGCCTCTCAACAGATGGCTCAACAATAACCCTTTAGTTAGGCAATAACTATATACAAGTATTGCAGACAATCCGCACTTGGGATGGGCGCCCAGCATCCACTACGGACTACGAGAAATAGATTTACCGGTGAGTAAAATCTTATTTTCTCTGACGTCCTAGTGGATGCTGGGAACTCCGTAAGGACCATGGGGATTATACCAAAACTCCCAAACGGGCGGGAGAGTGCGGATGACTCTGCAGCACCGAATGAGAGAACTCCAGGTCCTCCTCAGCCAGGGTATCAAATTTGTAGAATTTTGCAAACGTGTTTGCCCCTGACCAAGTAGCAGCTCGGCAAAGTTGTAAAGCCGAGACCCCTCGGGTAGCCGCCCAAGATGAGCCTACCTTCCTTGTGGAATGGGCTTTTACTGATTTAGGATGCGGCAATCCAGCCGCAGAATGCGCCAGCTGAATTGTGCTACAAATCCAGCGAGCAATAGTCTGCTTAGAAGCAGGAGCACCTATTTTGTTGGGTGCATACAGGATAAAAAGCGAGTCAGTTTTCCTGACTCCCGCCGTCCTGGAAACATAAATTTTCAAGGCCCTGACTACGTCCAGTAACTTGGAATCTTCCAAGTCCCTAGTAGCCCCAGGCACTACAATAGGTTGGTTCAAGTGAAAAGCTGATACCACCTTAGGGAGAAACTGGGGACGAGTCCTCAATTCTGCCCTATCCATATGGAAAATCAGATAAGGGCTTTTACATGACAAAGCCGCCAATTCTGACACTCGCCTGGCCGAAGCCAAGGCCAATAACATGACCACTTTCCACATGAGATATTTCAAATCCACAGTTTTAAGTGGCTCAAACCAATGTGATTTCAGGAAACTCAACACCACATTGAGATCCCAAGGTGCCACAGGAGGCACAAAAGGGGGCTGAATATGAAGCACTCCCTTAACAAAAGTCTGAACTTCAGGCAGTGAAGCCAGTTCTTTCTGGAAGAAAATCGACAGAGCCAAAATCTGAACCTTAATGGAACCCAATTTTAGGCCCATAGTCACTCCCGACTGTAGGAAGTGCAGAAAACGACCCAGCTGAAATTCCTCTGTAGGGCCCTTCCTGGCCTCACACCACGCAACATATTTTCGCCAAATACGGTGATAATGGTTTGCGGTTACTTCTTTCCTGGCTTTTATCAGCGTAGGAATGACTTCCTCCAGAATGCCCTTTTCCTTTAGGATCCGGAATTTAACCGTCATGCCGTCAAACGCAGCCGCGGTAAGTCTTGGAACAGACAGGGCCCCTGCTGTAGCAGATCCTGTCTGAGCGGTAGAGGCCATGGGTCCTCTGATATCATTTCTTGAAGTTCTGGGTACCAAGCTCTTCTTGGCCAATCCGGAACCACGAGTATCGTTCTTACTCCTCGCCTTCTTATTATTCTCAGTACCTTTGGTATGAGTGGCAGAGGAGGGAACACATAAACCGACTGGTACACCCACGGTGTCACTAGAGCGTCCACAGCTATCGCCTGAGGGTCCCTTGACCTGGCGCAATATCTCTTTAGCTTTTTGTTGAGGCGGGACGCCATCATGTCCACCTGTGGCCTTTCCCAACGGTTTACCAACAGTAGGAAGACTTCTGGATGAAGTCCCCACTCTCCCGGGTGTAGGTCGTGTCTGCTGAGGAAGTCTGCTTCCCAGTTGTCCACTCCCGGAATGAGTGATTTTCCGCCCATCGGAGAATCCTTGTGGCTTCTGCCATCGCCATCCTGCTTCTTGTGTCGCCCTTGTCCAAGAGGTCCCACTGGAAGGTCCTTGCATTGAACCTGCCGAATGGAATTGCTTCGTATGAAGCCACCATTTTTCCCAGGACTCGTGTGCAGTGATGCACCGATACCTGTTTTGGTTTCAGGAGGTCTCTGACTAGAGATGACAGCTCCTTGGCTTTCTCCTGCGGGAGAAACACTTTTTTCTGTTCTGTGTCCAGAATCATCCCCAGGAACAGTAAGCGTGTGGAAGGAACCAGCTGTGACTTTGGAATGTTTAGAATCCAGCCATGCTGTTGTAGCACTTCCCGAGATAGTGCTACTCCGACCAGCAACTGCTCCTTGGACCTCACCTTTATTAGGAGATCGTCCAAGTACGGGATAATTAAAACTCCCTTTTTTCGAAGGAGTATCATCATTTCTGCCATTACCTTGGTAAACACCCTCGGTGCCGTGGACAGTCCAAACGGTAGTGTCTGGAATTGGTAATGGCAATCCTGTACCACAAATCTGAGGTACTCCTGGTGAGGAAGGTAAATGGGGACATGCAGGTAAGCATCCTTGATGTCCAGGAATACCATGTAATCCCCCTCGTCCAGGCTTGCAATAACCGCCCTGAGCGATTCCATCTTGAACTTGAATCTTTTTATGTATGTGTTCAAGGATTTCAAATTTAAAATGGGTCTCACCGAACCGTCCGGTTTCGGTACCACAAACAGTCTGGAATAGTAACCCCGTCCTTGTTGGGAATACAGCTTGTGAATTGCCTCTAGCACAGCCTCCCTGCCCGAGGGAGTTGTCGGTAAGGCCGATTTGAGGAAACGGCGGGGGGGAGACGCCTCGAATTCCAGCTTGTACCCCTGAGATACTACTTGAAGGATCCAGGGATCCACCCGTGAGCGAACCCACTGATCGCTGAAATTTTTGAGGCGGCCCCCCACCGTACCTGGCTCCGCCTGTGGAGCCCCACCGTCATGCGGCGGATTTGGAAGAAGCGGGGAAGGACTTTTGTTCCTGGGAACCTGCTGTGTGTTGCAGCTTTTTTCCACTTCCTCTGCCTCTAGACAGAAAGGACCCGCCTTTTCCCCGCCTGTTTTTCTGGGGTCGAAAGGACTGTACCTGATAATACGGCGCTTTCTTAGGCTGTGAGGGGACATGGGGCAAAAATGCTGACTTCCCAGCTGTTGCTGTGGAAACAAGGTCTGAGAGACCATCCCCGAATAACTCCTCACCCTTATAAGGCAAAACTTCCATGTGCCTTTTCGAATCTGCATCCCCTGTCCACTGCCGAGTCCATAAGCCTCTCCTAGCAGAAATGGACAATGCACTTATTCTAGATGCCAGCCGGCAGATCTCCCTCTGTGCATCTCTCATGTATAAGACTGAGTCTTTTATATGCTCTACGGTTAGCAATATAGTGTCCCTGTCTAGGGTGTCAATATTTTCCGACAGGGAATCTGACCAAGCAGCAGCAGCACTGCACATCCACGCTGAAGCAATAGCTGGTCTCAGTATAACACCAGTGTGTGTATATATAGACTTTAGGATAGCCTCCTGCTTTCTATCAGCAGGTTCCTTTAGGGCGGCCGTATCCGGAGACGGTAGTGCCACCTTTTTTGACAAACGTGTGAGTGCTTTATCCACCCTAGGGGGAGTTTCCCAACGTGACCTATCCTCTGGCGAGAAAGGGAACGCCATTAGTAATTTTTTTGAAATCACCAATTTTTTATCGGGGAAAGCCCACGCTTCTTCACACACTTCATTTAATTCTTCAGATGGGGGAAAAACTATTGGTAGTTTTTTCTCCCCAAACATAATACCCTTTTTTGAGGTACCTGGGTTTATATCAGAAATGTGTAATACCTCTTTCATTGCCTCAATCATGCAACGAATGGCCCTAGTGGACATTAAATTTGACTCCTCGTCGTCGACACTGGTATCAGTATCCGTGTCGACATCTGTGTCTGCCATCTGAGGTAGTGGGCGTTTCAGAGCCCCTGATGGCCTTTGAATTGTCTGGGCAGGCACGAGCTGAGAAGCTGGCTGTCCCGCGTTTGGCATGTCGTCAAATTTTTTATGTAAGGAGTCGACACTTGCACGTAATTCCTTCCATAAGTCCATCCACTCCGGTGTCTGCCCCGCAGGGGGTGACATCACATTTATAGGCATCTGCTCTGCCTCCACATAAGCCTCCTCATCAAATATGTCGACACAGCCGTACCGACACACCACACACACACACAGGGAATGCTCTTAAAGGAGACAGGACCCCACAAAAGCCCTTTGGGGAGACAGAGAAAGAGTATGCCAGCACACACCAGAGCGCTATATAATGCAGGGACTAACTGAATTATGTCCCCTTATAGCTGCTATAAGTTATACTGCGCCTAAATTTAGTGCCCCCCCTCTCTTTTTTACCCTTTCTGTAGTGTAGACTGCAGGGGAGAGCCAGGGAGCTTCCTTCCAGCGGAACTGTGAGGGAGAAATGGCGCCAGTGTGCTGAGGGAGATGGCTCCGCCCCTTTTTCGGCGGACTTTTCTCCCGCTTTTTTATGGATTCTGGCAGGGGTAATTACCACATATATAGCCTCTGGGGCTATATATTGTGGTTATTTTGTTAGCCAAGGTGTTTTTATTGCTGCTCAGGGCGCCCCCCCCAGCGCCCTGCACCCTCAGTGACCGGAGTGTGAAGTGTGTATGAGGAGCAATGGCGCACAGCTGCAGTGCTGTGCGCTACCTTGGTGAAGACTGAAGTCTTCTGCCGCCGATTTTCCGGACCATCTTCATGCTTCTGGCTCTGTAAGGGGGACGGCGGCGCGGCTCCGGGAACGAACACCAGGGACGGGTCCTGCGGTCGATCCCTCTGGAGCTAATGGTGTCCAGTAGCCTAAGAAGCCCAAGCTAGCTGCAAGCAGGTAGGTTCGCTTCTTCTCCCCTTAGTCCCTCGTTGCAGTGAGCCTGTTGCCAGCAGGTCTCACTGTAAAATAAAAAACCTAACATATACTTTCTTTCTAGGGGCTCAGGAGAGCCCCTAGTGTGCATCCAGCTCGGCCGGGCACAGAAATCTAACTGAGGTCTGGAGGAGGGGCATAGAGGGAGGAGCCAGTGCACACCAGATAGTACCAAATCTTTCTTATAGAGTGCCCAGTCTCCTGCGGAGCCCGTCTATTCCCCATGGTCCTTACGGAGTTCCCAGCATCCACTAGGACGTCAGAGAAATACCGACATAGGCATCCCGATGTTGAAAATACCTACATGAACTATTTAACTAAGCTAACCTCCCTAACCCTAACCCACCTTTCCCGTACCCTAAACCTAAACACCCCACCACCACCGCAGCCTAACCCTAACCATCCCCGGGGGTGCCTAACCCTAGCCCCCCCTCCCCGCAGCCTGACCCTAACCTCAAATCCCCCCCCCCCTCGCAGACACATTGGCACCGCCAGAAAAATACAAATAAAAATACTGGCCCCTACAGGTAAAATAAAACACACTGGACCCCAAAGGGGCGAAAAAAAAATGAATGGCCTCAGTAGGAAAAACACATTGGCCCCACACTCCCACCCCTCGCGGCCTGCGCTGTATCACACTCACACACTCCCTCCCCCCTGCACTCTATAACACTCACACACTCCCGCCCCCTGCACTCCATTACACTCACACACTCCCGCCCCCAGCGCTGTATCACACTCACACACTCCCTGCCCCTTGCACTCTATAACACTCACACACTCCCGCCCCCTGCACTCCATTACAATCACACATTCCCGCCCCCCACGCTGTATCACACTCACACACTCCCGCCCCTACACTCTATTACACTCATACACTCATAGAAACATAGAATTTGACGGCAGATAAGAACCACTTGGCCCATCTAGTCTGCCCCTTGCCCATCTAGTCTGCCCCTTAAACTCCTGCCCCTGCACTCTATTACACTCATACACTCCCGCCCCTGCACTCTATTACACTCCCACCCCCCACGCTGTATCACATTACAACCCCCGCACTCTAATACACCCACACACTCCCACCCCTGCACTCTATTACACTCACACTCCTGCCCCTCATGCTGTATCACACTCCCACCCCCGCACTCTACTACACTCACACACTCCCACCCCCTGCACTCTATTACACTCACACACTCCCGCCCCGCGCTGTATCACACTCGCACACTCCCTGCCCCCCGCACTCTATTACACTCATACTCCCGCCCCTGCACTCTATTACACTTACACACTCCCGCACCTTGCACTCTATTACACTCACACACTCCCGCCCCCTGTGCTGTATAACACTCACACATTCCCTGCCACCTGCACTCTATTACACTCACACACTCCCGCCCCGCGCTGTATCACACTCGCACACTCCCTGCCCCCCGCACTCTATTACACTCATACTCCCGCCCCTGCACTCTATTACACTTACACACTCCCGCACCTTGCACTCTATTACACTCACACACTCCCGCCCCCTGTGCTGTATAACACTCACACATTCCCTGCCACCTGCACTCTATTACACTCACACACTCCCGCCCCCAGCGCGGTATCATACTCCCACACTCTCTGCCCCCCCACTCTATTACACTCACTCACTCCCGCCCCTGCACTCTATTACACTCACACACTCCCGCCCCCCGCGCTGTATCACTCACACACTCTCTGCCTCCTGCACTCTATTACACTCACTTACTCCTGCCCCCGCACTCTATTACAGTCACACATTCCCGTCCCCCGCACTCTATTATACTCACATACTCCTGCCCCCGCACTCTATTAGTCACACGCTCCTGTCCCCTGCACTCTATTATACTCACATACTCCTGCCCCCGCACTCTATTACACTCACACACTCCCGCCCCCTGCGCTGTATCACTCACACACTCCCACCCCTGCACTCTATTACACTCACACACTCCCGCCCCCCGTGCTGTATCACACTCACACACTCCTTGTCCCCGCAATCTATTACACTCACTCTCTCACCCTTGCGCTATATTACGCTCACACACTCCCGCTCCCCGCACTCTATTACAGTCACTCACTCCCGCCCCCCGCGCTGTATCACACTCACACACTCCCTGCTCCCGCACTTTATTACACTTACACACTCTTACCCTTGCGCTATATTACACTCACACACTCCCTGCACCTGCACTCTCTCACCCTTGCTATATTATATCCTACTCCCTGCAGAACCTCACATACAAGACACACACACATATAGAAGTTCACATGGAAATCACATTCACAGAAGCTCACACACACACAATTCCCCCCCACTCACTCTTACCTTACACACTACAGCAGAGTTCACTCTCACTGGCTGCCCTGCATGTGCATCAGCTTCAACTCTCCCTCTCACAGCCAGCACAGCAGCAGCCATGTGACTCGCAGCAGGCAGCCTGAGACAGTCCCGTGTAGCTCCGCCCCCTGGACTCCGTGTAGCCACGCCCCCTGTTGAGTTTCCAGATCCTCTGCCGAAGTGTGGCTGTGTACTGCTGGCGTTTTGAGCCGTTCAGCCAGCTGTAGCAGACGCAGGCAGTCCAACTACTATCAATAATACATCTACGCGCCGGTGGGAGCGGTGCTTCAGACTATCACTTGCAAGCTGCTGTAGCAGGGGAAAAAAAATCCTTGCTGCAGCAGCACAGCAGATGCTGTGGGCCTATTGTGATGGGGGGGCCTGGAGCTGCAGCTCCATCCGCCCCATTGTTAATCCGGCCCTGCTGCTGTCAGCGAAGCAGGGATGTGCTGCTGTCAGTGAAGCAGGGATGTGCTGCTGTCAGCGAGGCAGGGATGTGCTGCTGTCAGCGAGGCAGGGATGTGCTGCTGTCAGCGAGGCAGGGATGTGCTGCTATAAGTGAGGTAGGGATGTGCTGCTGTCATTGAAGCAGGAATGTGCTGCTGCAGTGAGGCAGAGATATGCAGCCCACTATCTCCCTATCACCCCTGCCTGAGTCACACACTTTCCCTGTCACCCCTGCCTCAGTTACCCACTATCTCCCAGTCACCGCTGCCTCAGTCAACCACTATATCTGCGATCCCTGCCTCAGTCACCCACTATACCAGTCACCCCTGCTTTAGTCACCCACTGTCACCCTATCACCCCTGCTTCAGTCACCCACTATCCCTGTCAACCCTGCCTCAGTCACCCACTATCTCCCAGTCACCCCTGCCTCAGTCAGCCACTATCCCTGTCACCCCTGCCTCAGTCTCTTACTGTCCCTGTCACCCCTGCCACAGTCATCCACTATCTCCCTATCACCCCTGCCTTAGTCATTTATTATACCTGTCACCCACTTTCTTCCCATACTTACCCAACCCCTTCCTATCACCCCTCCCTCAGTAACCCACTATCTCCCTGTCACCCACTATCTCCCAGTCACCCCGGCCTCAGTCACCCACTATCTCCCACTCATACATGCTTCAGTCACCCACTATCTCCCAGTCATCCCTGCCTCAGTCACCTACTGACACCAGTGCAGACATTTCTGCAGCGGCCTCTCCACTCTCCAGCGTGAACGTCCTGACGACTGAGGAAATCCGCTTCCTAGTTGAGGACTCCGGGAATGAACACTGCCGATATTGCTGTCAGATGACTTTCTACCCAACGGAGGATTTTTGATACTTCCAGCTTTGCCATGCAGTTTCGAGTGCCGCCTTGATGATTTGTGTACACTACCGTGGTGGCGTTGTCAGATTGTACTTGAACAGGCCTGTTCTGTACTAGAGGCAGGGCCAGTGTCAATTAATTGAACACTGCCTGCAATTCCAGAATGTATATCAGGAGGAGAGATTCCTCCCTGGTCCACCGACCCTGGAGAAAGTGTTGCTCCAACACCATGGCCCAGCCCAAAAGACTGGCATCCATTGTCAGGAGGACACAGTTGGAGATCCAGAAGGGATGGCCCCTGCTCAACTGTTGGTCCTGTAGCCACCAGCTCAGTGTCAGACGAACCTCCGGAGTCAAGGAGATCATTTGAGACATCATCCGATGAGGCAGGCCGTCCCACTTGGAGAGGATTAACCTCTGCAGAGGGCGGTAATGAAATTGAGCGTACTCTACCATATCGAAAGCCGACACCATGAGGTCTAGTACTTGCATCGCTGTGTGTATCAACACTCTTGGGCGAGAGAGGACGATACTGTCCTGAATTTTCAGGACTTTCTCTGGAGACAGAAACAATTGTTGGCTGTGTGTGTCCAGCAGTGCCCCTAGGTGCACAATGTTCCGAGCAGGGACCAGCGAGGACTTTTTTCAGTTGATGAGCCACCCGTGGACTTTTAGGAATTGGACCGCCAGTTCCAGATAACTGTGGAGAACCTCTTGGGAGTTCACCAGGATCAGCAAGTCGTCCAGATTTGGCAGGATCCTGATTCTCTGATGGTGAAGGGTCGTCATCACGGCCATGACCTTGGTGAATATCCGAGGTGCCATGGCCAAACCAGAAGGCAGGACTTGAAATCCAAAAACAAACCAGGCACAACACTGCTTAGCTTCCATCATCAGATGAGATTGGACCAGTGGCGTAACTACTGCCCCCGCAGTCCTCGCGGTGGCTTGGGGGCGAGAGGCTGCGGGGGCGCCACTGATTTACAGCAGACTGACATGCGGACGAGCGTCCGCATGTCAGTCTGCAGTCTCCTTCCCTCCGCCGCTTTTTGGAGGGACACGGAGGGCACACAGCGCGCCTCCCTGTGTCCCTCCTGCTGCATCATCTCCGGCGGCCGCGGGTCTAATAGGGGGAAGTGCCGTCCGTGAGCTCTAATTGGCTCACGAACCGGCACTTCCCCCTATTAGACCCGCGTCCGCCGGAGATGATGCAGCAGGAGGGACACAGGAGAGACGAGCTGTGCCCTCCGTGTCCCTCCAAAAAGCGACGGCGGGGGGGGGGGGTAAATATCTGGCACTGGGGGCATATATGGCACGGGGGGGGGGGGAGGGAGGAATATCTGGCACTGGGGCATTTCTGGCACTGGGGGGAATATCTGGCACTGGGGGCATATCTGGCAATGGGGGGGATATCTGGCACTGGGGCATATATGGCACTGGGGGGGAATATCTGGCACTGGGGGCATATATGGCACTGGGGGGGGTATCTGGCACTGGGGGCATATATGGCACGGGGGGCATATATGGCACTGGGGGGAATATCTGGCACTGGGGGCATATATGGCACTGGGGGGGAATATCTGGCACTGGGGGCATATGTGTACCTGGCACATGGGGGGACGACTATATTTGGCACTGGGGCATGTAAGTACCTGGCACCGTGGGGGAATATCTGGCACTGGGGACATATGTGGCACTGGGAGCACAGCCCTAGCAACAAAGACTACCTCCTAGCAACGAGCATGACACCCAGTGCATGAAACATCTGGCAACGAGCATGACACCCAGTGCATGAAACACCTGGCAACGAGCATGACACCCAGTGCATGAAACCCCTGGCAACGAGCATGACACCCTGAGCATGAAAACCCCTGGCACCGTGCATGGAACCAAGAGCATGAAACCCCTGGCAACGAGCATGACACCCAGTGCATGAAACCCCTGACAACGAGCAGGTAATTGAAAAGTAATTAGAAGCCTTACTGTAGGACTTAATGTGTAATGGGCATTACGGTGTGTGGCATAATGTATCACGGACATTGCGGTGTGTCATAATGTGTCGCAGGCATTACGGTGTATGGTATACTATATCGCGGGCATTGTGATATGTGGTATAATGTCTCAGGGTCATTGCAGTGTGTGGCATAATGTATCACGGACATTGCGGTGTGTGTCATAATGTGTCAGGCATTACGGTGTGTGGTATACTATATCACGGGCTTTGTGGTATGTGGTATAATGTCTCAGGGTCATTGCAGTGTGGCATAATACATAACGGGCATTGCGATGTGTGGCATAGGGTATAACGGGCAGGGCATTGCGGTATGTGTCACAGGCATTACGGTGTATGGTATACTATATCACGGGCATTGTGGTATAATGTCTCAAGGTCATTGCAGTGTGTGGCATAATGTGTCACAGGCATTGTATGTGCTATAATGTATCGGGCATTGCAGTTAGAGATGAGCGCCGGAAATTTTTCGGGTTTTGTGTTTTGGTTTTGGGTTCGGTTCCGCGGCCGTGTTTTGGGTTCGACCGCGTTTTGGCAAAACCTCACCGAATTTTTTTTGTCGGATTCGGGTGTGTTTTGGATTCGGGTGTTTTTTTCCAAAAAACCTAAAAAACAGCTTAAATCATAGAATTTGGCGGTCATTTTGATCCCAAAGTATTATTAACCTCAAAAACCATAATTTCCACTCATTTTCAGTCTATTCTGAATACCTCACACCTCACAATATTATTTTTAGTCCTAAAATTTGCACCGAGGTCGCTGTGTGAGTAAGATAAGCGACCCTAGTGGCCGACACAAACACCGGGCCCATCTAGGAGTGGCACTGCAGTGTCACGCAGGATGGCCCTTCCAAAAAACCCTCCCCAAACAGCACATGACGCAAAGAAAAAAAGAGGCGCAATGAGGTAGCTGTGTGAGTAAGATTAGCGACCCTAGTGGCCGACACAAACACCGGGCCCATCTAGGAGTGTCACTGCAGTGTCACGCAGGATGTCCCTTCCAAAAAACCCTCCCCAAACAGCACATGACGCAAAGAAAAAAAGAGGCGCAATGAGGTAGCTGTGTGAGTAAGATAAGCGACCCTAGTGGCCGACACAAACACCGGGCCCATCTAGGAGTGGCACTGCAGTGTCACGCAGGATGTCCCTTCCAAAAAACCCTCCCCAAACAGCACATGACGCAAAGAAAAAGAAAAGAAAAAAGAGGTGCAAGATGGAATTGTCCTTGGGCCCTCCCACCCACCCTTATGTTGTATAAACAAAACAGGACATGCACACTTTAACCAACCCATCATTTCAGTGACAGGGTCTGCCACACGACTGTGACTGATATGACGGGTTGGTTTGGACCCCCCCAAAAAAAGAAGCAATTAATCTCTCCTTGCACAAACTGGCTCTACACAGAGGCAAGATGTCCACCTCATCATCACCCTCCGATATATCACCGTGTACATCCCCCTCCTCACAGATTATCAATTCGTCCCCACTGGAATCCACCATCTCAGCTCCCTGTGTACTTTGTGGAGGCAATTGCTGCTGGTCAATGTCTCCGCGGAGGAATTGATTATAATTCATTTTAATGAACATCATCTTCTCCACATTTTCTGGATGTAACCTCGTACGCCGATTGCTGACAAGGTGAGCGGCGGCACTAAACACTCTTTCGGAGTACACACTTGTGGGAGGGCAACTTAGGTAGAATAAAGCTAGTTTGTGCAAGGGCCTCCAAATTGCCTCTTTTTCCTGCCAGTATAAGTACGGACTGTGTGACGTGCCTACTTGGATGCGGTCACTCATATAATCCTCCACCATTCTATCAATGTTGAGAGAATCATATGCAGTGACAGTAGACGACATGTCCGTAATCGTTGTCAGGTCCTTCAGTCCGGACCAGATGTCAGCATCAGCAGTCGCTCCAGACTGCCCTGCATCACCGCCAGCGGGTGGGCTCGGAATTCTGAGCCTTTTCCTCGCACCCCCAGTTGCGGGAGAATGTGAAGGAGGAGATGTTGACAGGTCGCGTTCCGCTTGACTTGACAATTTTGTCACCAGCAGGTCTTTCAACCCCAGCAGACTTGTGTCTGCCGGAAAGAGAGATCCAAGGTAGGCTTTAAATCTAGGATCGAGCACGGTGGCCAAAATGTAGTGCTCTGATTTCAACAGATTGACCACCCGTGAATCCTTGTTAAGCGAATTAAGGGCTCCATCCACAAGTCCCACATGCCTAGCGGAATCGCTCCGTGTTAGCTCCTCCTTCAATGTCTCCAGCTTCTTCTGCAAAAGCCTGATGAGGGGAATGACCTGACTCAGGCTGGCAGTGTCTGAACTGACTTCACGTGTGGCAAGTTCAAAGGGCATCAGAACCTTGCACAACGTTGAAATCATTCTCCACTGCGCTTGAGACAGGTGCATTCCACCTACTATATCGTGCTCAATTGTATAGGCTTGAATGGCCTTTTGCTGCTCCTCCAACCTCTGAAGCATATAGAGGGTTGAATTCCACCTCGTTACCACTTCTTGCTTCAGATGATGGCAGGGCAGGTTCAGTAGTTTTTGGTGGTGCTCCAGTCTTCTGTACGTGGTGCCTGTACGCCGAAAGTGTCCCGCAATTCTTCTGGCCACCGACAGCATCTCTTGCACGCCCCTGTCGTTTTTTAAAAAATTCTGCACCACCAAATTCAAGGTATGTGCAAAACATGGGACGTGCTGGAATTTGCCCATATTTAATGCACACACAATATTGCTGGCGTTGTCCGATGCCACAAATCCACAGGAGAGTCCAATTGGGGTAAGCCATTCCGCGATGATCTTCCTCAGTTGCCGTAAGAGGTTTTCAGCTGTGTGCGTATTCTGGAAAGCGGTGATACAAAGCGTAGCCTGCCTAGGAAAGAGTTGGCGTTTGCGAGATGCTGCTACTGGTGCCGCCGCTGCTGTTCTTGCGGCGGGAGTCCATACATCTACCCAGTGGGCTGTCACAGTCATATAGTCCTGACCCTGCCCTGCTCCACTTGTCCACATGTCCGTGGTTAAGTGGACATTGGGTACAACTGCATTTTTTAGGACACTGGTGAGTCTTTTTCTGACGTCCGTGTACATTCTCGGTATCGCCTGCCTAGAGAAGTGGAACCTAGATGGTATTTGGTAACGGGGGCACACTGCCTCAATAAATTGTCTAGTTCCCTGTGAACTAACGGCGGATACCGGACGCACGTCTAACACCAACATAGTTGTCAAGGCCTCAGTTATCCGCTTTGCAGCAGGATGACTGCTGTGATATTTCATCTTCCTCGCAAAGGACTGTTGAACAGTCAATTGCTTACTGGAAGTAGTACAAGTGGGCTTACGACTTCCCCTCTGGGATGACCATCGACTCCCAGCAGCAACAACAGCAGCGCCAGCAGCAGTAGGCGTTACACGCAAGGATGCATCGGAGGAATCCCAGGCAGGAGAGGACTCGTCAGAATTGCCAGTGACATTGCCTGCAGGACTATTGGCATTCCTGGGGAAGGAGGAAATTGACACTGAGGGAGTTGGTGGGGTGGTTTGCGTGAGCTTGGTTACAAGAGGAAGGGATTTACTGGTCAGTGGACTGCTTCCGCTGTCACCCAAAGTTTTTGAACTTGTCACTGACTTATTATGAATGTGCTGCAGGTGACGTATAAGGGAGGATGTTCCAAGGTGGTTAACGTCCTTACCCCTACTTATTACAGCTTGACAAAGGGAACACACGGCTTGACACCTGTTGTCCGCATTTCTGGTGAAATACTTCCACACCGAAGAGCTGATTTTTTTGGTATTTTCACCAGGCATGTCAACGGCCATATTCCTACCACGGACAACAGGTGTCTCCCCGGGTGCCTGACTTAAACAAACCACCTCACCATCAGAATCCTCCTGGTCAATTTCCTCCCCAGCGCCAGCAACACCCATATCCTCCTCATCCTGGTGTACTTCAACACTGACATCTTCAATCTGACTATCAGGAACTGGACTGCGGGTGCTCCTTCCATCACTTGCAGGGGGCGTGCAAATGGTGGAAGGCGCATGCTCTTCACGTCCAGTGTTGGGAAGGTCAGGCATCGCAACCGACACAATTGGAGTCGGACTCTCCTTGTGGATTTGGGATTTCGAAGAACGCACAGTTCTTTGCGGTGCTACTGCTTTTGCCAGCTTTAGTCTTTTCATTTTTCTAGCGAGAGGCTGAGTGCTTCCATCCTCATGTGAAGCTGAACCACTAGCCATGAACATAGGCCAGGGCCTCAGCCGTTCCTTGCCACTCCGTGTGGTAAATGGCATATTGGCAAGTTTACGCTTCTCCTCCGACAATTTTATTTTAGGTTTTGGAGTCCTTTTTTTACTGATATTTGGTGTTTTGGATTTGACATGCTCTGTACTATGACATTGGGCATCGGCCTTGGCAGACGACGTTGCTGGCATTTCATCGTCTCGGCCATGACTAGTGGCAGCAGCTTCAGCACGAGGTGGAAGTGGATCTTGATCTTTCCCTAATTTTGGAACCTCAACATTTTTGTTCTCCATATTTTAATAGGCACAACTAAAAGGCACCTCAGGTAAACAATGGAGATGGATGGATTGGATACTAGTATACAATTATGGACGGGCTGCCGAGTGCCGACACAGAGGTAGCCACAGCCGTGAACTACCGCACTGTACTGTGTCTGCTGCTAATATATAGACTGGTTGATAAAGAGATAGTATACTCGTAACTAGTATGTATGTATAAAGAAAGAAAAAAAAACCACGGTTAGGTGGTATATACAATTATGGACGGGCTGCCGAGTGCCGACACAGAGGTAGCCACAGCCGTGAACTACCGCACTGTACTGTGTCTGCTGCTAATATAGACTGGTTGATAAAGAGATAGTATACTCGTAACTAGTATGACTATAAAGAAAGAAAAAAAAACCACGGTTAGGTGGTATATACAATTATGGACGGGCTGCCGAGTGCCGACACAGAGGTAGCCACAGCCGTGAACTACCGCACTGTACTGTGTCTGCTGCTAATATATAGACTGGTTGATAAAGAGATAGTATACTCGTAACTAGTATGTATGTATAAAGAAAGAAAAAAAAAACACGGTTAGGTGGTATATACAATTATGGACGGGCTGCCGAGTGCCGACACAGAGGTAGCCACAGCCGTGAACTACCGCACTGTACTGTGTCTGCTGCTAATATAGACTGGTTGATAAAGAGATAGTATACTCGTAACTAGTATGACTATAAAGAAAGAAAAAAAAACCACGGTTAGGTGGTATATACAATTATGGACGGGCTGCCGAGTGCCGACACAGAGGTAGCCACAGCCGTGAACTACCGCACTGTACTGTGTCTGCTGCTAATATATAGACTGGTTGATAAAGAGATAGTATACTCGTAACTAGTATGTATGTATAAAGAAAGAAAAAAAAACCACGGTTAGGTGGTATATACAATTATGGACGGGCTGCCGAGTGCCGACACAGAGGTAGCCACAGCCGTGAACTACCGCACTGTACTGTGTCTGCTGCTAATATAGACTGGTTGATAAAGAGATAGTATACTCGTAACTAGTATGTATGTATAAAGAAAGAAAAAAAAACCACGGTTAGGTGGTATATACAATTATGGACGGGCTGCCGAGTGCCGACACAGAGGTAGCCACATCCGTGAACTACCGCACTGTACTGTGTCTGCTGCTAATATATAGACTGGTTGATAAAGAGATAGTATACTCGTAACTAGTATGTATGTATAAAGAAAGAAAAAAAAAACCACGGTTAGGTGGTATATACAATTATGGACGGGCTGCCGAGTGCCGACACAGAGGTAGCCACAGCCGTGAACTACCGCACTGTACTGTGTCTGCTGCTAATATATAGACTGGTTGATAAAGAGATAGTATACTCGTAACTAGTATGTATGTATAAAGAAAGAAAAAAAAACCACGGTTAGGTGGTATATACAATTATGGACGGGCTGCCGAGTGCCGACACAGAGGTAGCCACAGCCGTGAACTACCGCACTGTACTGTGTCTGCTGCTAATATAGACTGGTTGATAAAGAGATAGTATACTCGTAACTAGTATGTATGTATAAAGAAAGAAAAAAAAACCACGGTTAGGTGGTATATACAATTATGGACGGGCTGCCGAGTGCCGACACAGAGGTAGCCACAGCCGTGAACTACCGCACTGTACTGTGTCTGCTGCTAATATAGACTGGTTGATAAAAGAGATAGTATACTCGTAACTAGTATGACTATAAAGAAAGAAAAAAAAACCACGGTTAGGTGGTATATACAATTATGGACGGGCTGCCGAGTGCCGACACAGAGGTAGCCACAGCCGTGAACTACCGCACTGTACTGTGTCTGCTGCTAATATAGACTGGTTGATAAAGAGATAGTATACTACTAATATTATATATACTGGTGGTCAGGTCACTGGTCACTAGTCACACTGGCAGTGGCACTCCTGCAGCAAAAGTGTGCACTGTTTAATTTTAATATAATATTATGTACTCCTGGCTCCTGCTATAACCTATAACTGGCACTGCAGTGCTCCCAGTCTCCCCCACAATTATAAGCTGTGTGAGCTGAGCACAGTCAGATATATATATACATTGATGCAGCACACTGGGCTGAGCAGTGCACACAGATATGGTATGTGACTGAGTCACTGTGTGTATCGTTTTTTTCAGGCAGAGAACGGATATATTAAATAAAACAAACAACTGCACTGTCTGGTGGTCACTGTGGTCGTCAGTCACTAAACTCTGCACTCTCTTCTACAGTATCACAGCCTCAGGTCAATCTCTCTCTCTCTCTCTCAACCCTAATCTAAATGGAGAGGACGCCAGCCACGTCCTCTCCCTATCAATCTCAATGCACGTGTGAAAATGGCGGCGACGCGCGGCTCCTTATATAGAATCCGAGTCTCGCGAGAATCCGACAGCGTTATGATGACGTTCGGGCGCGCTCGGGTTAACCGAGCAAGGCGGGAGGATCCGAGTCTGCTCGGACCCGTGAAAAAAACATGAAGTTCGTGCGGGTTCGGATTCAGAGAAACCGAACCCGCTCATCTCTAATTGCAGTGTGTGGCATAATGTATCACGGACATTGCGGTGTGTGTCATAATGTGTCACAGACATTGTATGTGCTATAATGTATCAGGGGCATTGCAGTGTGTAGCATAATGTATAACGGGCATTGCGATTCCTGTCATAATGTGTCACAGGCATTACGGTGTGTGGCATAATGTGTCACAGACATTACGGTGTGGCATAATGTGACGGGGGCATTACAGTGTGTGCATATTGTGTCGTGCATTATTGTGTGCGGCATAATGTCTAAGGGCCATTGCAGTATGTGGCATAATGTATACTGAGCATTACTATAAGGAGGAAAAATGACAAATAATGTAAGGGGCATGAATCAGGATTATTTTTCTTTCCTGTGGTGGCCAACGTATGGGCGTGCAGGTTGCAAAACTGGGGTATAAGGTAGTCTTTCCCTGCAATGCCACGCCCCTTTATGTGAAACCACGCCCACTCCAACAAAACCACGCCCCTTTTTTTGACGCGCGCGCCTTAGGCGCGCGCATATTTATCCCTATTTATCCCTATTTATCCCTATTTATCCCTATTTATAAAACTACCTACAGCACCTGGTATTCCCAGGTGGTCTCACATCCAAGAACAAACCAGGCCTAAGATCAGGTGATATTGGGCATATACAGTGTGGTGTGGCTGTAGATGAGCTTAGTGGTTTCTGTTAGAGTTCTTCTACTTCTAACTACTCGTACATAAATGAATAAGCGGACGATTTATTAAACCTGGTGAAATGATAATTTGCATGGTGATAAAGTACCAGCCAATCAACTCCTAATTGCCATGTCACAGGCTGGGTTTGAAAAATGACAGTTAGGAGCTGACTGGCTGGTACTTTATCACCTTGCACTTTATCAGTTCACCAGGCTTAATAGATCTGCCCCAATGTTTCAAAATGGAATGCATCAAGAGAACGGTGTTGGTATTGTAAAAATACACACAGCTCCTGGTATTTCCTGGTGGTCTCCCATCCAAGTACTAAAACCAGGACCAACACTGCTCAGCTTCCATGATCAGGAGAGATTGGGCAAATCCAGTGTGCTGTGGCTGTAGATGAGCTCGTGGTTTCTGTTAGAGCTCTTCTACTTCTAACTTCTGGTACATAAAAGAATATGTGTAAAAATTAAATGTACAGTACCAAGAAAAGGGTGTTGATAGTTTAAAAACACCTAAAGAATCTGATAATACATGGATGGGAGACTGCTTGGTAGTAACAAAGTCCAATACTGCTTTGCTTCAAAGATCAAATGAGATTGGGCATATCCAGTGTGGTGTGGCTTTAGATAAGCTTTGTGGTTTCTGTTAGAGCTCTTCTACTTCTAACTACTGGTACATTAATGAACATGTATAAGGTTGTAGTTTATCCAATATCCCTTTACTACCTTACCTCCCCCCCCCCTCCCCTCCCCTCCCCTCCCCTCCTTATAGCTTCCTTTGTTCTCTCCTCCTCGTGTGTGCGTTATTTGTTTTCTCATACGTCCTAGAGGATGCTGGGATCACATTAAGAACCATGGGGTATAGACGGGATCCGCAGGAGACATGGGCACTTTAAGACTTTCAAAGGGTGTGAACTGTCTCCTCCCTCTATGCCCCTCCTCCAGACTCCAGTTTTAGAATTGTGCCCAGTGAGACTGGATGCACTACAGGGGAGCTCTACTGAGTTTCTCTGAAAAGACTTATGTTAGTTTTTCTTATTTTCAGGGAGGCTGCTGGCAACAGTCTCCCTGCTTCGTGGAACTTAGGGGAGAGAAGTATGACCAACTTCTAGTGAGTTCAATGGCTCTGCTTCTGGCTGACAGGACACCATTAGCTCCTGAGGGTGCTGATCGCTGGGTACGCCTAGATGCCCACTCCCGTAGCCTGCCATCACCCCCTTACAGAGCCAGAAGTCAGAAGACAGGCGAGTAGCAGAAGAACAGAAGACTTCTTCTCCAGTGACGGCATTCGGAGGTACCACGCAGCGAGCGGAATGCTGTGCGCCATGCTTCCACACAAACACAGGCACTGCAGGGTGCAGGGCATGTGGGTGGGTGGGGGGGGGGGCACCGTGGGCAGCATAAATTCCTCACAAAAGGCTGGCAAAAGTGGACATTAGTGCCTGGGCACTGTCCTTACCCCGCCAGCGTAATTAATTATTTGTTTCTGAGCGGGACAGAAGCGTGCCATTACAGCGGCGGGGCTTCTTCCTCACCTCACCAGCACATCTATAGAGCGTTACAAGTCTATCACTATAGAGTTTATTATTTCCCAGACTGTGTACTTTTGACGCTGGGTTGTGAGCTGAAAAATCCTCTCTGTCCCTCTGACAGATTTACTGTAGGTCTATCCCCCATAAGCCGATGTGTCTGTGGGTACTTGGTACATGTGTGTCAACATGTCGGTGGCTGAATGTTTTTCCCAAGAGGAAACTATATTAGGAATGCAGACATATGATGGTGGCCCTGTTGGCACCACCAATAACTGACTGGGTGAAAGTTTCAATAATATCAGAGTGAGGTTGGATAAATCTGTGTCCCAGACACAGACGTAGAGAATAGATGTGATGTTCATGGCTATGCTTCTTTTCCCTCAGGCCCGCAATAATGTTACTACACACTGATACTGACTCGGATACTGATTCCTATGTCGACCATAATATTTCCTGATTAGATCCAATATTGGCAAGGAGCATTCAGTACATGATTGTGGATATTAAGGACATATTAACATCACTGAGGACCCTGCTGTTCCTGACAAAGGGGTCTATATGTATGTATATATAGATATATAATGAAAGCTGATGTAACATTCCTCCATCTCTGTTTGAGAAAGTCTGATCCAGCTCGACAAGATGGTTTCAAATCCCCAAAAGGTTTCCGATTGTTTATTCATTTCCTGCTGCGGACAGAATAAAGTGGGAGTCACCCCCTGTTCTGCACGGGGCCCTGTCACAAATCCAGCGGATCATATGCAGGAAGCTACATTATTTCTAGTTATGTAACCACGGGTACATTACTTAGACCTGCCATTACATGCGCATGGGTGAGTAGTAGTATTCAAGAATTGGTCGAATACCTTGTCTTCCGATATAGATATCTTGGAGAGATGGGATACTCCTTACGTTGGATCATATCAAGGACACTGCAGCATACTTACGACTGCAAGGGATATAGGACTCTTGAGTTCACGGGCCAATTTCATGGCAGTCTCGGATAGGAGGGCATTGTGGATTCACCAAGGGAATGCTGATGCTGACTCCAAGAAGAAAGGGAGTCTCTTCCCTATGAAGGTGAAGCCTTGTTTGGCAACGGCCTAGTTAATTTGATCTCGGCAGCTCCCGCAGGTAAGTCAACCTTCTTGCCCTATGTTCCCTCTCAACGGATGAAGACGCATCATTGTCTAACGCAGTCATTTTGTCCCAATAGATATGCAAGAAGTTAAGATTCCCCTTTCTTTGCAGGTAGAGGAAGGAGAAGAGGGAAGAGGTCTGTAGCCTCTTCAAGATCGCAGGAGCAGAGATCGTCCTCTGCTTCTGCCAAATCCACTGCATGACGCTGGGGCTCTCTTGCAGGAGCCCACACCAGTGGGGGCACGTCTAAAACACTTCAGTCAGTTCTGGATTAATTTGGACCTGGACTCGTGGGTTTTACAAATAGTGTCACAAGGGTACAAACTGGGGTTTCAAGACGTTCCCCCTCACCGATTGTTCAAATCGGCCTTAGTCAGCAGGGAGAAGGTTTTTATTCAAGCCTCTTCGTGCTCCCGAAGCCGGACGGCTCAGTCAGACCAATCTTAAATCTGAAATCCCTCAATTTCTACCTAAAGAAATTCAATTTCAAGATGGAATCTCTCAGGGTAGGGATCTCCAGTCCGGAGGAAGGAGATTTCATGGTTTTGGTAGACATAAGGATGCCTAATTACATGTTCCCGTTTAGCCACTGCATCAAGCTACCTGAGGTTTGCAATTCAGGATTGTCATTACCAATTTCAGACGTTGCCGTTTGGTCTGTCCACGGCTCCGAGGATTTTCACCAGGGTGATGGTGGAAATGATGGTTCTCCTTCGCAAGCAAGGAGTCACAATTATGCCGTACTTGGATGATCTCCTGATAAAGGCGAGATCCAGGGACCAGTTGGTGCAAAACATCTACTCTCCCTGACAGTTCTTCAACAACATGGTTGGCTCCTAAACTTGCCAAAATCGCAGTTGGTCCCAATGACGCGGTTGTTGTTTCTGGGAGTAATACTGGACACAGAAGAGGCTTTCTTCCAGTGGAAAGGCTATGGAGTTCCAGAGTCTGGTCAAACAAATTCTGAAACCAGCAAGAGTGTTAATCCATCAATGCATTCTGTTGCTGGGGAAGATGGTTGCGGCCTACGAGGCCATTCAGTTTGGCAGGTTCCATGCCAGAGTGTTCCAGTGGGACCTGTTGGACAAGTGGTCCGGATCCCACCTACACATGCACCGGAGGATAATCCTGTCTTCCAAGACCAGAATCTTACTCCATTGGTGGCTGCACAGTTCTCACCTCCTAGAGGGGCCATGGTTCGGGATCCAGGACTGGATCCTAGGGACCATGGATGCAACCCTCCGAGGCTGGGGAGCAGTCACACAGGGGGAAAACATCCAAGGAAGATGGTCAAGTCAGGAAAGTTTTCTCCACATAAATGTTCTGGAGTTAAGGGCCATTTAATAACTGCAGACACAGTACGCACTGGGACGGGTGCCCAGCATCCTCTACGGACTAAGAGAAAAGGATTTACCGGTAGGTATTAAAATCCTATTTTCTCTAACGTCCTAGAGGATGCTGGGGACTCCGTAAGGACCATGGGGATAGATAGGCTCCGCAGGAGACATGGGTACTTTAAGAAAGACTTTAGTTCTGGGTGTGCACTGGCTCCTCCCTCTATGCCCCTCCTCCAGACCTCAGTTTGATACTGTGCCCAGTGGAGACTGGGTGCTTTTCAGGAGCTCTCCTGAGCTTTCTGACAGAAAGTATTTTGTTAAGTTTTTAATTTTCAGGGAGCACTGCTGGCAACAGACTCCCTCATCGAGGGACTGAGGGGAGAGAAGCAGCCCTACTCTCTGAGTTGCAAGGTCCTGCTTCTTAGGCTACTGGACACCATTAGCTCCAGAGGGATTGGTACGCAGGATCTCACCCTCGCCGTCCGTCCCAGAGCCGCGCCTCCGTCCCCCTTGCAGAGCCGGAAGATAGAAGCCGGGTGAGTATGAGAAGAAAAGAAGACTTCAGAGGCGGCAGAAGACTTCATGATCTTCACTGAAGTAACGCACAGCACTGCAGCTGTGCGCCATTGCTCCCATACACCTCACACACTCCGGTCACTGTAAGGGTGCAGGGCGCAGGGGGGGGCACCCTGGGCAGCAATATAAACCTCTTTTTGGCAAAAATATAACACATATACAGCGGGGCACTGTATATATGTATGAGCCCCCGCCAATTTTACAGTTTAAGCGGGACAGAAGCCTGCCGCCGAGGGTGCGGGGCTTCTCCCTCAGCACTCACCAGCGCCATTTTTTCTTCACAGCACCGCTGAGAGGAAGCTCCCCGGACTCTCCCCTGCTTATACCACGGTAGACAAGAGAGTTGAAAAGAGGGGGGGGGGGCACATAATTTGGCGCAAATTACATGCTGCAGTACTACTGGGCAAACATTAAGTTACTGTGTATTCCTGGGTTATATAGCGCTGGGGGGTGTGCTGGCATACTCTCTCTCTGTCTCTCCAAAGGGCCTTGTGGGGAAACTGTCTTCAGAAAAAGCATTCCCTGTGTGTGTGGTGTGTCGGTACACGTGTGTCGACATGTCTGAGGAAGAAGGCTATATTAGAGAGGAGCAGGAGCAAATGAATGTGGTGTCTCCGCCGACAGCTGATTGGATGGATATGTGGAATGTTTTAAATGCTAGTGTAAACTCATTGCACAAAAGATTAGACAAGGCTGAAGCTTTGGGACAGTCAGGGTCTCAACCCATGCCTGATCCTATGTTGCAGGGACTGTCAGGGTCTCATAAGCGCCCACTATCCCAGATTGTTGACACAGATACAGACACGGATTCTGACTCCAGTGTCGATTACGATGATGCAAAGTTACAGCCAAAATTGGCAAAATCCATTCGATATATGATTATGGCAATAAAAGATGTTTTGCACATCAGAGAGGAACCCCCTGTCCCTGACAAGAGGGTACATATGTACAAGGTGAAAAAGCCTGAGGTAACCTTTGAGGGGGTCACACGAGCTGAACGAGTTATGTGAAAAAGCTTGGGAATCTCCAGATAAAAGACAGCAGATTTCCAAAAGGATTCTTATGGCGTATCCTTTCCCATCAATGGATAGGTTACGATGGGAATCCTCCCCTAGGGTGGACAAAGCATTAACACGCTTATCCAAGAAGGTAGCCCTCCCGTCCCAGTATACGGCTACCCTCAAAGAGTCTGCTGACCGCAAACAGGAGATTACCCTGAAGTCCATTTATACACATTCAGGTACCTTACTCAGACCGACAATTGCGTCGGCCTGGGTGTGTAGTGCTGTAGCGGCATGGACGGATACCTTATCTGAGGGGATGGATACCCTAGATAAGGATACTATTTTATTGACCCTGGGGCATATAAGAGATGCTGTCCTATATATGTGTGTATGCAAACTACAGGTGGTGTTGGGATAGGGCTGGGGAGGGCGGCTGCTCGGGCACACCACCGTCAAGTTAAGGAGATTTAACTGAGGAAGCACAAGGGAACTCTCGTCTGGGGACAACAACTACAGGGAGACCACATCTTTTCAGATGAACATGGGAGGGCGGAAGGCTGCCTAATACTGAAGCACCCTCAGACATTAAACCATATGCAACAACTATTGCAAGCATTCCTGGGGGAAGGTCTGCAGCAGACGGATTTGCATACGGTGATGTCATCCAAGCAGTGGGCCAAAGTTGGCTGGAACCCTCATCTGTATATGAAAAGAGAAAAGGGGCATGCAGGGCATGGCCTTTTGCGGCGCTTGGATAACCCCAAGTTTGCATTAAACACCCCCACCCTCCTTCGGTGTGGGGCTCATGTTGGCCATGCCCAAGCCCCTGAAGCATTCAAGCTGATTTCTTGCAGCAGCTAGGCACTGTAACAGCTTCAGAGCTGCTCTACAAGACAAGTAAAAGGGTGTGGGCCCTGCAGCACCACCTGTAGTTTGCATACACACATATATAGGACAGCATCTCTTATATGCCCCAGGGTCAATAAAATAGTATCCTTGTCTAGGCTATCCATCCCCTCAGATAAGGTATTTGTCCATGCCGCTACAGCACTACACACCCAGGCCGACGCAATTGCCGGTCTGAGTAAGGTACCTGAATGTGTATAAATGGACTTCAGGGTAATCTCCTGTTTGCGGTCAGCACACTCTTTGAGGGTAGCCGTATCCTGGGACGGGAGGGCTACCTTCTTGGATAAGCGTGTTAATGCTTTGTCCACCCTAGGGGAGGATTCCCATCGTAACCTATCCGTTGATGGGAAAGGATACGCCATAAGAATCCTTTTGGAAATCTGCAGTCTTTTATCTGGAGATTCCCAAGCTTTTTCACATAACTCGTTCAGCTCGTGTGAGGGGGGAAAGGTTACCTCAGGCTTCTTACCCTTGTACATATGTACCCTCTTGTCAGCGACAGGGGGTTCCTCTGTGATGTGCAAAACATCTTTTATTGCCATAATCATAAATCGAATGGATTTTGCCAATTTTGGCTGTAACTTTGCATCATCGTAATCGACACTGGAGTCAGAATCCGTGTCGGTATCTGTGTCAACAATCTGGGATAGTGGGCGCTTATGAGACCCTGACAGTCCCTGCAACATAGGATCAGGCATGGGTTTAAACCCCGACTGTCCCAAAGCTTCTGCCTTGTCTAATCTTTTGTGCAATGAGTTTACACTAGCATTTAAAACATTCCACATATCCATCCAATCAGCTGTCGGCGGAGACACCACATTCATTTGCTCCCGCTCCTCTCTAATATAGCCTTCTTCCTCAGACATGTCGACACACGTGTACCGACACACTACACACACAGGGAATGCTTTTTCTGAAGACAGTTTCCCCACAAGGCCCTTTGGAGAGACAGAGAGAGAGTATGCCAGCACACCCCCCAGCGCTATATAACCCAGGAATAAAACAGTAACTTAATGTTTGCCCAGTAGTGCTGCTGTATGTAATTTGCGAATTATGTGCCCCCCCCCCCCCTCTTTTCAACCCTCTTGTCTAACGTGGTATAAGCAGGGGAGAGTCCGGAGAGCTTCCTCTCAGCGGTGCTGTGGAGAAAAAATGGCGCTGGTGAGTGCTGAGGGAGAAGCCCCGCCCCCTCGGAGGCGGGCTTCTGTCCCGCTTAAACTAAAATTGGTGGGGGCTTATACATATATAAAGTGCCCAGCTGTATATATGTTATATTTTTGCGAAAGAGGTTTATATTGCTGCCCAGGGCGCCCCCCCTGCGCCCTGCACCCTTACAGTGACCGGAGTATGTGAGGTGTATGGGAGCAAAGGCGCACAGCTGCAGTGCTGTGCGTTACCTCAGTGAAGATCATGAAGTCTTCTGCCGCCTCTGAAGTCTTCTTTTCTTCTCATACTCACCCGGCTTCTATCTTCCGGCTCTGCGAGGGGGACGGCGGCGCGGCTCTGGGACGGACGGCGAGGGTGAGATCCTGCGTACCAATCCCACTGGAGCTAGTGGTGTCCAGTAGCCTAAGAAGCAGGACCTTGCAACTCAGAGAGTAGGGCTGCTTCTCTCCCCTCAGTCCCTCGATGAGGGAGTCTGTTGCCAGCAGTGCTCCCTGAAAATTAAATACCTAACAAAATACTTTCTGTCAGAAAGCTCAGGAGAGCTCCTGAAAAGCACCCAATCTCCACTGGGTACAGTATCAAACTGAGGTCTGGAGGAGGGGCATAGAGGGAGGAGCCAGTGCACACCCAGAACTAAAGTCTTTCTTAAAGTGCCCATGTCTCCTGCGGAGCCCGTCTATCCCCATGGTCCTTACGGAGTCCCCAGCATCCTCTAGGACGTTAGAGAAAATAGGATTTTAATACCTACCGGTAAATCCTTTTCTCTTAGTCCGTAGAGGATGCTGGGCACCCGTCCCAGTGCGTACTGTGTCTGCAGTTATTAAATGGCCCTTAACTCCAGAACATTTATGTGGAGATGAAAACATCCAAGGAAGACTTGACCATCTTCCTTGGATGTTTTCCCCCTGTGTGACTGCTCTCCAGCCTCGGAGGGTTGCATCCGTGGTCCCTAGGATCCCGTCCTGGATCCCGAACCATCGCCCCTCTAGGTGGTGAGAACTGTGCAGCCACCAATGGAGTGAGATTCTGGTCTTGGAAGACAGGATTATCCTCCGGTGCATGTGTAGGTGGGATCCGGACCACTTGTCCAACAGGTCCAACTGGAACACTCTGGCATGGAACCTGCCAAACTGAATGGCCTCGTAGGCCGCGACCATCTTCCCCAGCAACTGAATGCATTGATGGATTAACACTCTTGCTGGTTTCAGAATTTGTTTGACCAGACTCTGGATCTCCAGAGCCTTTCCACTAGAAGAAAACCTCTTCTGTGTCCAGTATCACTCCCAAAAACAACAACCGCGTCATTGGGACCAACTGCGATTTTGGCAAGTTTAGGAGCCAACCATGTTGTTGAAGAACTGTCAGGGAGAGTAGATGTTTTGCACCAACTGGTCCCTGGATCTCGCCTTTATCAGGAGATCATCCAAGTACGGGATAATTGTGACTCCTTGCTTGCGAAGGAGGACCATCATTTCCGCCATCACCCTGGTGAAAATCCTCGGAGCCGTGGACAGACCAAACGGCAACGTCTGAAATTGGTAATGACAATCCTGAATTGCAAACCTCAGGTAGCTTGATGCAGTGGCTAAATGGGAACATATAAGTAGGCATCCTTTATGTCTACCAAAACCATGAAATCTCCTTTATCCCCCGGACTGGAGATCACTACCCTGAGAGATTCCATCTTGAAATTGAATTTCTTTAGGTAGAAATTAAGGGATTTCAGATTTAAGATTGGTCTGACTGAGCCGTCCGGCTTCGGGACCACGAAGAGGCTTGAATAAAAACCTTCTCCCTGCTGACTAAGGCTGATTTGAACAATCGGTGAGGGGGAACGTCTTGAAACCCCAGTTTGTACCCTTGGGACACTATTTGTAAAACCCACGAGTCCAGGTCCGAATGAATCTAGAACTGACTGAAGAGTTTTAGACGTGCCACCACTGGTGCGGGCTCCTGCAAGAGAGCCCCAGCGTCATGCAGTGGATTTGGCAGAAGCAGAGGACGATCTCTGCTCCTGCGATCTTGAAGAGGCTACAGACCTCTTCCCTCTTTTCCTTCCTCTACCTGCAAAGAAAGGGGAATCTTAACTTCTTGCATATCTATTGGGCCGAAATGACTGCGTCAGATAATGATGCGTCTTCATCCGTTGAGAGGGAACATAGGGCAAGAAGGATGACTTACCTGCGGGAGCTGCCGAGATCAAATTAACTAGGCCGTCGCCAAACAAGGCTTCACCTTCATAGGGAAGAGACTCCCTTTCTTCTTGGAGTCAGCATCAGCATTCCCTTGGTGAATCCACAATGCCCTCCTATCCGAGACTGCCATGAAATTGGCCCGTGAGCACTTGTGCCCGGTGTAGGATTTTTAAATATGTGTAGTTTACTGTATGCAAGGGTTTAAAACCTTTTAGGAACTGAGATCTAAGGTGTATTACATGTAGTTTAAAAAAAACAAAAAAGGTTTATTTTATGGCAGTAGTTTCCAAACTGGGGTTCTTGCACTGGTAGCATAGTTTGGTGGTCCAGGACCAATTAAAATTATTTATACTTTATTAAATTGGCAAAACCATTCCCTCACAACATAACTGAACCTGAGGATGACATGCTATAAACACAATTTACTTAATTTTATATTTTTTTCTGAATTTCTCAATAAAAAAAAACTTTGGCCTAGGGGTGCCGTGAAACAAATTTTGATACTCTAGGGCAGGGGTGTCAAACCCATGGGCCGCATGCCGCCCCCAATGCATCCTTTTGTGGCCCACAGGCCGAGGTCCGACAGGGGTCCTTTTGTGGCCCGATCACCTTGCTTAGAGCGAGGGCAGGAGAGTGCAGCCAGAGTCTTTGCTTTCTATGTGCGGCACCATCTTCCCGAAGAGATCACCGGGAAGATAGTGCCCCTTCCACTGGCTACAGCACAGGTATACTGGGGTGGGGTAGCAAACTGGGGGCCCCAATGGGCCCCTCCAGCAGTCCCTCTACCAAAACACGTCTTTTGGTGGTTTTGCGGTGTTGTTATAACTACATGGTGACGATACTGTAGCACAGAGATTTTCAACCATTTACAACTCACGTCACACAGAACAAGATTTAAATATTGACAAGGCACACTGAAATATAATGGTGATGCATGGTGCAGTATCGTGTCCTAGGATGTCATGTCGCAGCTTCTCCATAGGTAACGCCTGAACAGGCCCAGTGACAGGGGGGACAAAGGGGACACTTGTTCAGGGCTCCAAGTATTAAGAACAGAAATAATGGGGCCACAGTGCCAATATTGCTTTTTAAAGTGTATCCACCAACTGCTCAATTTAAGCAGGAAAACAATTAACAGGCCAACTAAACCCTCCCCCCTCCTTTTACCCCATCACTTTGTCCAGTCCCTGTGGTCCATACTGTATTGCCATTATTATGCATTTTGCTGTGCTGGCCCTTTTCTGAATGTCCCTGCCACCGCCACCGAAGAGCTGGATAGCCCAGTATGAAAACCACCTGCCGGCCTCACTGACGGTCCGAGTCAAAGGCTCCATTTTTTTGTGGGGTAAAGAGGGGTCAGTAAAGATACTAAGCTGAAGTACTTAGAACACTTCTTGAATTAAGACACAACCTGCAAGAAAAAGTATGCAATATGGGTGAAAAGGCAAATGTCAGAGGTCTGATACAAGTGACCAGCTCCACACCTTGCACCACATAGCGTTATGTTAAACTGGGATATGTTCTTTTTTGGTGTGTGTGTGTGTGTGTGTGTGTGTGTATGTGTGTGGGGGGGGGGGGGGGTGCCAAAGGAAATTTTTGCCATTGGCTCCTTTGGTCTAGAACCAGCCCTGATCACAAAATATTTTTGTCTGAGCAGACTGGACACTGATCAGCGTTGGCTCATTCTCAGCCCCCCGCCCAGCCTCTGCTGCCAACAGACTGCTATTAGCTAGTTAACCTTCTGCCTTCCCTATCTATGACACAGACTGCTGCTAATGCTACCAGACTGTTCCCAGTGGCTTCACACCAACAGTGAATCCCAGCCGATGATGTAGGGCAGCGTGTGGGGGAGGGGGTCAGTTGCTGTGGCTCCAACATGGTAACCGCCAATGGACTGCAATGCTTTATCGAAAGGGGGGGCGCCAGTCCCTTACTTTGCCAGGGGCGCTTGGACCCCTAGCTACACCTCTGTTGACCCTAACCGATACCCCTAAACTAACCATAATTCCTGCAGTAAAAATCCATGTTTCTATGTATATAGGGGGTCATTCCGAGTTGATCGCATGCTGCCGTTGTTCGCTGCGTAGCAATCAGTTGAAAAAAAATGGCTAATCTGTGCATGCGCATGCTCCGTAATGTGCATGCGCATCGTACGGGTACAAAGTCCATTGTGGTTTTGCACTAGTTCTAGCGATTTTTCCAATCACAGAACAGGCCACAAGGAGATTGACAGAAAGAGGGCGTTTCTGGGTGTCAACTGACCGTTTTCAGGGAGTGCTTGGAAAAATGCAGGCGTGGCAGAAGAAATGCAGACGTGGCTGGGCATTCGCTGGATGGGTGTGTGACATCAAAAGCCGTCCCTCGGTTGTTAGAATCAACGCACACGAAGTGTAACTACAGTGCTGGTCTTATTTTGAAACGATTTTGCAGGCGCTCTGCTGCTCAAGTGTTCGCACTTCTCCAAAGTGAATATACACTCTCCAGTGGGCAGCGACAATGCGTTTGCATGGCTGCTAAAAACTGCTAGCGAGCAATCAACTCAGAATGACCCCCATAGTGTATTGCAAGAAAATATCTGTAAATCCAATGGTACCGTAAGTGCGGTATATACTCGCACTTCTTTGCGGGGTGAGAACATCTCCCCTAAGTGAAGTCAGCCCTATGAATAAAGTTTGTGTGATCCCTGTGCAGCAGTCACAGAAAGGGTTCATCTCTGCAGTTTGTCACTCAAATTACATTGCTGCATTTTTTCTAGAAGTTGATCTGAGAGCTGTTACCCGCAGACCAGCTACAATAATTATCCTGGGTACTCACTAGACCAGTGGTTCTCAAACTGCACCCTGGGGTGCCTCAGGACACTTGCAGGGGTGCCTTGGATTGGTGGTCCAGGACCAATTCAAAATATTTATAGTTAGTGTTATAGGCAAAACCAGTGCTGTTGGCTGGCAATCATAACATATGTGCACAAGCAGAAGCAAATCCTGTCCCCTACCAAAGGGCCAGTGCTAGGGTGTTTGGCGCCTCCCTGCAAACTATTAATTTGGGCCCTCTCTCCAATACTTAATAAAGGGACAGTGCGCTCCTTAAAAAAAGAAGGTGTGGTATCACAAGGAAGGGGCATGGCCACACAATAGCACCCCAAATCAAAATACGCCACACAGTAGCACTATCTTATTGTCATTACACCGCATGTAATAATAATAATAATAATACCCACAGTCGCAGTGCCCTTTATACACATAACCACCATATCAGTGCAGCTTACACACATAATGCCAACAGTAGCAGTGCCCCTTCTACACATGCCCACGGTGGCAATCCTTTACATGGCAAATATCAACCTGGTTTTGCCATGTAAAGGATTGCCACTTTAAAAACAAACAATCAAACAAAAACAAAAAAAAACAACAGGAAAAAACACAAAATCTCTCACTTTCTGATTCTCACACCCTATTACATTCCTCCCTATATATTTAAATGTTTCTATTACTGTATGTTCCCTCTTCCCTTCTCCAAACTATACACATCAACATTTTTTAGTATTTCCAGGTAAGTTTTGTGATGTAGGCCATGCACAATTTTAGTTGCCCTAATGTATTTACAGCCTTCTGGAGATATGGCTTCTGGAACTGAACACAGGATTCTAAATGTGGCTGTACCAAGGACCTATACAGTGGCATTACAGGTTGAGTATCCCTTATCCAAAATGCTTGGGACCAGAGGAATTTTGGATATCGGATTTTTCTGTATTTTGGAATAATTGCATACCATAACGAGATATTATGGTGATGGGACCTAAATCTAAGCACAGAAGGCATTTATGTTTCATATACACCTTATACACACAGCCTGAAGGTCATTTTAGCCAATATTTTTTATAACTTTGTGCATTAAACAAAGTGTGTGTACATTCACAGAATTCATTTGTTTCATATACACCTTATACACACAGTCTGAAGTTCATTTAATACAACATTTTTAATAACTTGAGTATTAAACAAAGTTTGTGTACACTGAGCCATCAAAACACAAAGGTTTCACTATCTCAGTCTCACTCAAAAAAGTCCGTATTTCGGAATATTCCGTATTTCGGAATATTTGGATATGGGATACTCAACCTGTATTACTTTTTTCTGCTACTGGTTCTTTAACCTATGCAAACAAGCATCTGACTTGCCTTTCCTATTGCTTTGTTACATTGCTCACCTGAAATAGTAATACTTAGATAGCTTTCCTCTTGCCATTATAATGCCCTTAATATTATAGTTAGCCTTTGCATTTTTGAGACGTGTATGATTTTGCATTTTTTGGCATTAAATGTTGCCATGTTCTTGACCATTCCTCTAGTCCAGGGGCGGAACTGCCAGAGACAACGGAGTCAGTTGCCGCCGGGCTCCAGCCCTAAAGGGGCTTCCTCCATTGCCCCCCGGCTGTTACGTGCCCTTCCTACTAAATAGACAAAGGCGCTACCAGCAGGGTCTCGCAGTTTGTACATTCCATGCCGTAATACCCTTCTTTCCACCTTCACAATGAAGCTATTGGTACTTTGCAAAAAAAAAAATTATTAGCATTGCAACTCAGCAGATCAATGCAGTGTGCAGCCACACACTCCATATATCTGCTCAGCCACAAAGCTGATTATTTCTTCACAAAGTACAAGGTGAGCTCCAAATAGAATTCTCTAGCTTAGATTATACCTTTCTATGCAAGGGTAAATAGCTCAATTGTTTGACTGCAATGCCACAGGAAATGGTTTGGATCCAAGACAGTGTGACTGAATAATAAAGAAACCTTAAGATGAGTTCATGAATGTTGTATAAGTATTAGTGAGAGAAGGGGTCAGGAGCATGCTAGGCTGCAAAAAATAAGGTAGGCTGCAAGTGAAAGTAATGATCTCCTATATATTTTCCCAGATCTGTCACTCTGTGTGGCTAACTCTGGGGGAAGTCACAGCAATGGGCGGAGACGGCAACTGCAGGACGATACACCAGTGCCAGCAGCAGACCGTAACAAAGTGACAGATCAGGGAGAATATATAGGATGTAGGGAGGTGGCCATGGTACATGGCTGGCCAAGGGACACTAGCTCATGTACCCCTTTACCACTGAGGCTGGCCACCAATGATGGACCTGTCACCAGTGCACATGCAATAACCTCTTCTGCTGCCCTCTTTGCAACTCAGATTGCCCAGTGCTCCCCTTCGCTAACAGTCCACAAAGTTTCCCCATCTCACGATCTGCCTCCTCACCCCCACTTTCATCTCTACAGCACACGCGCATATCATACAAGATCCCATCATGCGTACGTAGGTCTGAAATGCAAGAGGGAGGTTGGGGGGAGATTGGCATGCGCCAGCAACACCACACAGCTCACTGTGACCACAGTGGAGAGGCGCTGCAACAGGACAATACACCAACCTCGGAGCAAGGAACTGCGTCGGTCAGGAGGAGAACTATTTCAATAGCATAAAAAGGTTAATGCGTCCCACCCTATGGACACCAGACTCATCAAGTCACTGTTGCCAGAGTCTCATACAATGACTCTGAACCTCTAAGCACACTATTTGACTGTCCACACCCTGCTGTGCCTATTACCCATCTCCTCCACCACCCTCAACACTGACCCACACATCATTCACCCACAAAGATACAATAAAGGTAGTTTGGATAAATTAGCTAAATGAAATGGATTTAACCAATTTATCTAAATGACCATTTTTGGATGTTTTCCAGTGTTTGTGAGCAAATGGTCAATTGTCATTTGCTGCCACATATTAGCATAATTTTGTTTCAACTAGAAAAAAAAATTGGACAGATAATCTAAGTGTGGATCCAGTTTTAAGGTCCGTATTCACGGCCTGATTTTGGGGAGAGATGTGTGCTGAGCGAACTGCTCAGCACACATCTCTCCCCCCGCTCAGCACAGCGTGATGTGTGCTGAGCGTACGGGGGGTGGGGGGGGGCGCTCATTTCACCCCCTGTGTAGGGCATTCTGTGTGTATCCAGCTTAACAGGTGTGAGCATCATACAACTACTGACTTGCGAGTAACTATACAGCAGCTCCATACCTTGTGACTTGAAGAAACACCAGTTAACCCCGGGAATGCTGCAGTCAAAGCAACAATTCCTCTTCTTACATTCCGCTGCACTTATTGTGGGGTAGCCGCAATCCCTTCTGCTGTACGGTTCCACATTACATTGTTTCTTGTCACTTCCTGTTGATGCAGTAAGGAAACATCCAGGAATTACAGCAGCTTAGTTTTTTTTTTTTTTTTTACTGGGGCAATTTAGCTAGATCACAGGGCAATTTAGCTCCTTTGGTCCTTTTTTAGGACCAGTTAATCAGACAGTTGAGCAAACTGAAAAACAGCTAACAGGAAATTTCCACTTAAATGGTATTTTCTAATCTTATCTGACCATGACTAAGAATAAAGGATACACAAGATAAACTCTTAGAGCCATGGACCTTATCCATGTTTAAGCTCCATCAAATCTGTAATCAATAGCACTACATGCTCCCACTTTACCACTGTACTATATACTCTACCTGTGTTTTTAAGGTAAAAACACCATTTAACCCCAGTGACACTTGAATTAAAGCAGCAGCCTCTGGAATAGCATTCCTTAGCATTAATCCCAGGAAATCTGCAAACTTCACGCTCTTTGATAGCCATGCTACATTGCTGTTTACTTGGATGGAGCAGAGAGCACAACATCAGGACATAGGAAATATTACAATGCATGATAAGAAAGGTGTGAGCTCTACAGCAAGGCCTCTAACCCTTTGCCAGTGCCAAATACATAGGGCTTAACTCAGATCTGATCACAGCAGCAAATTTATTAGCTAAAACCATGTACACTGCAGGGGTGGGGGGGGGTGTATAATATGTGCAGAGAGAGTTAGATTTTGGTGCGGTGTGTTCAAACTGAAATCTAAATTGCAGTGTAAAAACAAAACAGCCAGTATTTACCCTGCACACAAACAATATAACCCACCTAAATCTCTCTGCAAATGTTATATCTGCCCCCCCCCCCCCCCATCCCTGCAGTGCACATGGTTTTGCCCACTAGCTAACAAATTTGCTGCATCTGGGAATTACAGCAGCTTAATATTTCTTTTTACAGAAGGTTCAGCAAATTAAATTATTTAGTGAAATACTGTAATCATAACAGTTACAGGGATATTGTAGGTAGATTTATTGTCAGTGGATAAATGTAAAAATTAAACCCTTAGGCATAGTTCCAAAATGCTGTCATTGCAATCCAGATTTTAAGGATATCATGCTTGAGCACAGGTGACTTAATTAGAACTTCGGTCAATGTGAATTAACCATTGGACTCAACCATGGTTATCCTTAAAACCCAGGGGTCTATTTAAGATCGATCTTAATCGATGTTGGGCTTACAGGTTGAAAAACACACACACATTTACTAACATTTTAAAATGTATATAAAAAAATCATCTGTTCGTAAATGCAGTGCACATGGTTTTGCCCAACTGCTAACAAAAATCCTGCTGCGATCAACTCAGAATTACCCCCCATGGCCCTCATTCCGAGTTGTTCGCTCGCAAGCTGCTTTTAGCAGCATTGCACACGCTAAGCTGCCGCCTACTGGGAGTGAATCTTAGCATCTTAAAATTGCGAACGAAAGATTTGCAATATTGCGATAAGACATCTCTGTGCAGTTTCTGAGTAGCTCGAGACTTACTCTGCCAGTGCGATCAGTTCAGTGCTTGTCGTTCCTGGTTTGACGTCACAAACACACCCAGCATTCGCCCAGACACTCCTCCGTTTCTCCAGCCACTCCCGCGTTTTTCCCAGAAACGGTAGCATTTTTTCCCACACGCCCATAAAGCGGCCTGTTTCCGCCCAGAAACACCCACTTCCTGTCAATCACATTACGATCACCAGAACGATGAAAAAACCGTGAGTAATATTCCTAACTGCATAGCAAATTTACTTGGCGCAGTCGCAGTGTGAACATTGCGCATGCGCATTAAGCGGAAAATCGCTGCGATGCGAAGAAAATTACAGAGCGAACAACTCGGAATGACCACCTATGTGCACTGCAGGGAAGGCAGATTTAACATGTGCAGAGAGAGTTAGATTTGGGTGTGGTGTGTTCAATCTGCAATCTAATTTGCAGTGTAAAAATAAAGCAGTCAGTATTTACCCTGCACAGAAACAAAATAACTCACCCAAATCTAACTCTTTCTGCACGTTATATCTGCCTCCCCTGCAGTACACATGGTTTTGCCCAACTGCTAACAAAATTCCTGCTGCGATCATCTTGGAATTACCCCCATCGATTGATGTTTTCACACTGCTCGTGTATATAAGACATAGGGCCTAATTCAGTTTGGATCGTAATACGCGTTCCAACCGCAAAAACTATGAAGAGGATGGGGGCATATACGCAGGGTCCATCCTGTGCGTGTGCCTACATTTTCTCCGGGTGCCCCGCAGAAAATGCGAATGCCTCTGCCTGTCAATCAGTAGAGGGCGTACCTTCGCAGGTATATCGCGATCATGAGCCATGTCTCCCATTTTTGTCATTATAGGTGCTCTGTGAGCTGCTGGCCATGCCCCAGCCCCTCTGTCTCCCGTGAATAGACATTGAGGCTTATTCAGACCAGATCGCTTCAATTTATTTTCACCCAGCGGGCAATCTGGTCTGCACTGCACATGCGTATGCGCCACAATGCGTAAGTGCGACGGTCCGGAGATCACAAGAAGATTGACAAGAAGAGGGTGTTTGTGTGGGTGGCAACTGAATGTTTCTAGGGAGTGTCCGGAAAAACACTGGAGGGACCCGGCGTTTTGTGGGAGGATTTGTGACGTCACCTCAATGGCTGAGTAAGTGCTGAGCTGTGCAGCTCTTGTGCACATGTGATCACACACCTGCACAGCAAATTTTCCCTTCCGCTGTAGGCGGCAACTACCTGATTACAGGGATGCAAAAAACACACCCTAGCGATCAGGTCTGAATTACCCACAATGTGCATATTTGCAGAGCAACAAGCTACAGGGAGCCTTCCACCCCCCCCCCCCCATTCCCCATGGGAAGGGGGGGGGGGGGGTTGTTTGGGTTAGCTGGACATTCCCCAAAAAAGTGACTGTCCTGCAAAAATTGGGATAGTTGGGAGGTATGTTCAAATACATTTATTGTTTTGCATGCAGGGTAAATACTGGCTTCTTTGACATTTAGCCACAAATGCTGCACAGCTGAATTACAGTATTACACTGCAATTAACAGTTATGCTAGGACATTCCCCCTCCCAAATCTACCTCTCTCTGCATGTTACATCTGTCCCACAGTGGCGTGCGGTGAGGTCAGTGGCTAGTGAGGCACTACAGCCATAATGTCCGCCGAATCCTGCCGATGACCCTTAGCCAATGCCCGCTACTGCCTCTGAGCCGATACCCGCTGCCACCGCCAATGGCTTACAAACTCGCCCACAATCAACTGACCCAGCCCTCCACCACTAATTTCTATCTCAGTCCGATGCCGCCAATGCCCGCTGCCTGCTTGCTCATTGTTCTCGTTATATATTATAAATTTTTAAAGAAAAAAAAATGAGTGTTTGGGACTGGGAAGGGTGAGGGAGGAGGACATGAATGCAATTTTGTTGTCCAGGGCTTCCATTAACTTAAAGGAGAAGGGTCTGAATGGGTTAAAAAAAAATGCGTGAGGTCCCCCCTCCTTAGTATAACCAGCCTCGGGCTCTTTGAGCCGGTCCTGGTTATTTAAATACTGGGGGAAAAATTGGACAGGGGTTCCCCGTATTTAGACAACTAGCACCGGGCTCTTAGACCGGTCCAGGTTCCAAAAATACGTGGGACAATAGATGTAGGGGTCCCCCATATTTTTAAAACCAGCACCGGGCTCCACTAGCCAGAGAGATAATGCCACAGCCGGGGGATACTTTTATGTAGGTCCCTGCGGCCCTGGCATTACCCCTCCAACTAGTCACCCCTGGCCGGGGTTCCCTGGAGGAGTGGGGACCCCTTAAATCAAGAGGTTCCTCCCCTCGAGGCACCCAAGGGCCAGGGGTGAAGCCCGAGGCTGTCCCCAGCACCCCTGGGTGGTGGGTGCCGGGCTGATAGCCATGTGTGTAAAAAAAGAATATTGTTTTTTCGTTGTGGAACTACAAGGCCCAGCAAGCCTCCCCCGCTTGCTGGTACTTGGAGAACCTCAAGTACCAGCAGGCGGGGAAATAACGGGCTTGCTGGTACCTGTAGTTCTACAACAACAAAAAATACCCAAATAAAAACACAAACACACACAGCGTGACAGTAAAATTATTGAGACAGGCTGTAGCATGTGGGTGCATGTAACCCTATAAAAGTGATGGATTGGGTGACTATTACAATACCCACTGTTGCTGTCTGAAAAATGATGGATTTATAGATTGCTCTGCCGAGACATGTTTTTTTCTAAAATGCACCACAGGTATGGATGGATAGTATACTTGACGACACAGAGGTAGGTAGAGCAGTGGCCTACTGTACCGTACTGCTATATATTATATTATTTATTATTATTATTATCCTTTATTTATATGGCGCCACAAGGGTTCCGCAGTGCCCAATTACAGAGTACATAAACAAATAATCAAACAGGAAAACAGCAACTTACAGTTGACGACAATATAGGACAAGTACAGGGTAAATAAACATAGCTACATCAGCAGATGACACTGGAATAAGTATCAGGTGGCAGAAGACTGCTGGATTTGGTGCAGCTGAAGATTATTAAAGTAAGAAAAGAGTAAGCACATGAGGGAAGAGGGCCCTGCTCGTGAGAGCTTACATTCTAAAAGGGAGGGGTAGACAGACAGGGGTGAGACAGATGGGGTACATAGAGAGCATGGAACAGAGGTTTAGGATGAGATTTGGCTGGGTTTGGTGAAGAAGTGGGTCTTGAGAGCCCGTTTGAAGCTTTGTAGAGAGGTGGAGAGTCTGAGGGGGAGAGGTAGGGAATTCCAGAGAAGTGGTGCAGCACGTGAAAAATCTTGGAGGTAGGAGTGGGAGGAAGTAATCCGTAGGCAGGAGAGTCGGTGTGCATTAGCAGAGCGAAGAGGACGGGTGGGAGTGTAAAGCGAGATAAGATCAGAGATGTAGATGGGAGAGGAGTGGGTGAGGGCTTTGTAAGCAAGTGTGAGAAGCTTGAAATGGATTCTGAAAGGGAAGGGGAGCCAGTGAAGGACTAGTAAGAGAGGAGAGGTGGACGTAGTGCGTTTGGTGAGGAAAATGAGCCGGGCAGCAGCATTGAGGATAGATTGGAGTGGAGAGAGGTATTTGTCAGGAATGCCAGTCAGGAAGAGATTACAGCAGTCCAGTCTGGAGATGACCAGTGAGTGGATAAGAGTCTTAGTAGCATCCTGGGTCAGAAAGGGTCTGATCCTGGAAATATTTTTTAGATGAAAACGGCAGGTTTGTGAGAGGTGCTGAATGTGTGGTTTGAAGGAGAGGGAGGAGTCAAGGATTACTCCAAGACAGCGCGCTTGGGGGTAGAGGAGATAGTAGTGCGATTGTAGGAGGTGAGATTATGCGGGAGGGAGGGAAGATGATCAGCTCGGTCTTAGACATGTTAAGTTTAAGAAAGCGCTGGGACATCCAGGAAGAGATAGCAGAGAGACAGTTGGAGATACGAGTGAGGAGAGTAGGGGAGAGGTCTGGAGAGGAAAGATAGATTTGAGTGTCATCAGCATAGAGATGATATTGGAAACCAAAAGAACTAATGAGCTTACCTAGTGAGGACGTATAGAGAGAGAAGAGAAGAGGACCAAGGACAGAACCTTGGGGTACCCCTACAGTTAGTGGAAGTGAGGGGGAGGTGGAGTCATGAGAGGAGACAGAGAATGAACGGTCAGAAAGGTAGGACGACAACCAAGAGAGGGCAGTTGTTACGCAGACCAATGGAGTGAAGGATTTGCAGTAGGAGAGGATGGTCCACAGTGTCAAAAGCAGCAGAGAGATCAAGTAGAATAAGTAGAGAGTAGTGTCTCTTAGATTTAGCAGCATGGAGGTCATTGCATACTTTTGTAAGGGCAGTTTCAGTGGAGTGGAGAGGACGGAAGCCAGACTGGAATGGGTCAAGCAGTGAGTGTGAGGAAAGAAAGGAAGTAAGGCGGTTGTAGACAATACGCTCAAGGAGTTTGGAGGCAAAAGGGAGGAGAGAGATGGGTCGGTAGTTGGAGAGAGTGTTTGGATCAAGGGTAGGTTTTTTAAGAATAGGAGAGATGAGAGCGTGCTTGAAGGCAGAGGGGACAGTGCCTGATGAGAGGGAGAGATTGAAAGGTGGGAAAGATGGGAACAAGCAGAAGAAGAGAGGTGGCAAAGGAGGCGGGAGGGGATAGGGTCAAGTGGGGAGGTGGTGAGGGGACAGGAACGAATGAGGGCCATGACTTCCTCTCCAGATGCATGGGAGAAAGATGACAGAGTTGGTACGAGGGATGGGGAGGGTTGGTAAGGGATGGGAGAAGGCTGGTTACTGATAGTCTGGTGTGATGTGATGTCCTGACGTATGGAGTCAATTTTGGATGTGAAGTAAGTGGCAAAGTCAAGAGCAGAGAGTGAGGAAGGGAGACGAGGTGGAGGTGGGCAGAGGAGTGAGTTGAGAGTGGCAAAGAGGCGCCGGGGGTTGGAAGACTGGGAGGAGATGAGGTTCTTGAAGTATGACTGTTTAGCAAGAGAAAGGGCAGCACTGAAGGATGAGAGCATAAGTTTGAAATGGAGGAAGTCTGCCTTAGAGCGTGATTTCCTCCAGTGTCACTCAGCAGTACATGAGCATTTTTGCAGATATCTGGTGCATTTGGTGTGCCAGGGTTGAGGTGTTAATTTGCAAGGGTGAATAGTGGTTGGTGGAGCAACAGAGTCAAGAGCAGAAGTAAGGGAAGCATTGTATGTGGAAGTGGCTTGCTCAGGGCATGAGAGAGAGAGAATAGGAGAGAGAAGTGAGTCAAACAGGGAGGAAAGGAATGTGGTGTCAATAGCTTCAATGTTACGCTTAGTGATGGTAGCCTTAGGAGGTAGAGATGGGGAAGTCGAGAGAGATAGGTTGAAGGAGAGCAGGTGGTGGTCAGAGAGGGGAAATGGGGAGTTGGAAAAATCAGAAATATCACAGCGGTGAGTGAAGACCAGATCCAGTGAGCTCCCATTCACATGGGAGGGTGAGGAGGTCCACTGGGAGAGACCAAGTGAAGAGGTGAGGTTAAGGAGTTTAGAGGCAGGGGATTGTGTGGGGATGTCAATAGGGATGTTGAAATCGCCTAGGATAATGGTGGGAATGTCAGAAGTGAGGAAGCCAGGAAGCAAAGTTGTCGATGAATTTGGAAGCAGTACCAGGGGGGCGGTAAATGACAGCTACTCTAAGATGGACTGGTTGGAAGAGGCATATGGCGTGGTCCTCAAATGTAGAGAATATAAGGGATGGTTCTGGTGGTATGAGTTGGTAGGAGTAACTAGAAGGTAAAAGGACCCCAACACCACCCCCATGGCGACCCCCAGGTCGGGGTGTGTGTGTGAATGTAAGGCCCCCAGCAGAGAGAGCAGCAGCAGAAGTAGTGTCAGAGGGCGTAATCCAAGTTTCAGTAATGGCTAGTAGGTGTAGGGAGTTGGAAATGAAAAGGTCATGAGTGGGGACCAGTTTGTTACAAACAGATCTGGCATTCCAGAGGGCACAGGATAGGGGGTATGAGTTTGTGGGAGAGATGTGAATTAGATTTTCAGGGTTGCTGTAGCGATGAGGTGGGATTAACTTTGAGGGCAGGGATGATGAGAGAGTAGTGATGGTACGGGTGCCTGAGCTAGGAGGGGAAACTGCAGGAGGTGGGCAGGGAGGGAGGTCAGTGTGATGTGGATGGGGGTGTGGGGAGGTGACAGGGAAGGGAGAGAGGGAGCAGGGCTGAGTTGTGGGGTAGCAGGACCATGGGGCAGAGGTGAATGAAAGTGGGGTAACAGGAAAGGTGGGGGAAGGAAACAGAGGGATGGAGGGGAGACAGAGGAGGGGAGAGAGGAGGAGGTGGAGGAGACTAGTGGGGAAGGATAAAGATACATTATTAGGTAGACACTGAGTGATGTGGGGAGTATAAGAAAACCTTGACATAGTGTTAAGTAGGTAAATAGGTTGAAGTAGTGGAAGTAGGAGAGGAGACTGTAAGGCAATCCGAGCAGAAGAATTGCAGAAATGCAGGTGAGAAAAGCAGTGTAGGCTCAAGGGGTGTAGATTTAGTATGAAATGAGTCAAAAGCGTAGATAAAGTGGGTGCAGAAATGTATTTGGAGTGTAAGAAATGAAAGGATTGTGAGAGGTTTAAGAAGCAATGGTAATTATGTTAGATGTTTTAAGTGTTTGCAGGTAAAATTGCATTGGTGCAGCTGTGCTTAAAAAACAAAATTACAATAATACAGATACAGGCATTTGTAGGTGAAATGGATGGTTTATGAAATGTCCAAGTAAGGTAGTTCTGTGCTATGTAATCAGATGCAACAATCAGGAGGTGAGTGATCTGAGGAGTAAGTGACTCACATTTGTTATTAGTTCTTCAGTTTTCTTTGTTTTGTTAGATTGGTGTGCTTCTGTTTTCCTTCTTTTTCACTTCGATTGAACGCTGATTGAACACTGCTGTTATGTGTCAATTTTATCACGCTTTGATAAAAATGCACGCTTAGATCAATAAATGCACAGCCAAATGGCTTTGCACAGCCTACACCATTGGACTTAAGTAGAAGACTATTACAAGTGAAACCAATAATTGAAATCTGTAACCACACCCCACCCCCTCAAATGCCAGGCAATAAATTACCTTAAAAACAACAACCAGGCATTCCACAAAGATTAAACTGGGTCTATATCATTCAAAACTTTAAAAAAGTACTTCAAAATCACATACTATGCAATAATGTTTCAATTTGCATTACCCAGCAGAATTAGCTTTGCATATATAGATATAGTGCAGCAGAATATATTGGTGGTTGTAGTCAATTGTAATTACCTGGAGGTGACAAGAAGAGAAGAAACGTCAATTCACAATCGATATCAGCTGAAGATAAATTAATGCTGATTGAACACTGCTGTTATGTGTCAATTTTATCACGCTTTGATAAAAATGCATGCTTACAGTAGATCAATAAATGCACAGCCAAACGGCTTTGCACAGCCTACACCATTGGACTTAAGTAGAAGACTATTACAAGTGAAACCAATAATTGAAATCTGTAACCACACCCCACCCCCTCAAATGCCAGGCAATAAATTACCTTAAAAACAACAACCAGGCATTCCACAAAGATTAAACTGGGTCTTTATCATTCAAAACTTTAAAAAAGTACTTAAAAATCACATACTATGCAATAATGTTTCAATTTACATTACCCAGCAGAATTAGCTTTGCATATATAGATATAGTGCAGCAGAATATATTGGTGGTTGTAGTCAATTGTAATTACTCAGCAGAATTAGCTTTGCATATATAGATATAGTGCAGCAGAATATATTGGTGGTTGTAGTCAATTGTAATTACCCAGCAGAATTAGCTTTGCAAATATAGATATAGTGCAGCAGAATATATTGGTGGTTGTAGTCAATTGTAATTACCCAGCAGAATTAGCTTTGCATATATATAGTGCAGCAGAATATATTGGTGGTTGTAGTAAATTGTAATTACCCAGCAGCAGCTCTACTGCACTCAACATCACCAGTGCTCACAATATATATAATGCTATATACTATGCCATAGTGGTGCTTACTATATAACACCTCCTACTGCGTTCCCCCTGGCAATGAGCATGACACCCAGAGAGTGAAACCCCTGGCAATGAGCATGACACCCAGCACGTGAAACTCTTGGCGTTGAGCAGTTTTTGTAAAAGTAATTAGAAGCTTTACTGTAGGGCATAGTGTATCACAGATATTGTGGTGTGTGACATAATATGTCCCAAAGGGCATTAATGTGTGGGGCTTAACATGGTGGAAATTACTGTACTTTTTTCCCTGTGGTGGCCGAGGTCTGTTGGTGCAGGGTCAAGAACTAGGGTGTAAGGTAGTCTTTGCCTGCAAGGCTACGCTCATTTTATGGAGACCATACCCATACATTTAAGTGTGGCATATACCTGCGCTTGCTCGCGGGGTGAGAACATCTCCCTAATTGAATTCAGCGATATGAATAGAGGTTGTGCAGCAGCCACAGAAAGGGTTAATCTCTGCAGCTTGTCACTAAATTACATTGTTGCAATTTTAGCTGGGAGCTGCAATAATTACTCTAATACATAACACAGCCAACACTTCTATATTCACACAATATACTGCATGGTGAATATAGAAGTGGTGCTTGCTAAACAGCACCTCCTACTGCATTCCACATCACCGCTGGTCACACTCATATCAGGCCCATAATGCTGTATACTATGCCATAGTGGTGCTTACTATATAACACCAGGTGCTGTGCAGTGGTTAAAACTAGAGATGAGCGCCTGAAATTTTTCGGGTTTTGTGTTTTGGTTTTGGGTTCGGTTCCGCGGCCGAGTTTTGGGTTCGAACGCGTTTTGGCAAAACCTCACCGAATTTTTTTTGTCGGATTCGGGTGTGTTTTGGATTCGGGTGTTTTTTTCCAAAAACACTAAAAAACAGCTTAAATCATAGAATTTGGGGGTCATTTTGATCCCAAAGTATTATTAACCTCAAAAACCATAATTTACACTCATTTTCAGTCTATTCTGAATACCTCACACCTCACAATATTATTTTTAGTCCTAAAATTTGCACCGAGGTCGCTGTGTGAGTAAGATAAGCGACCCTAGTGGCCGACACAAACACCGGGCCCATCTAGGAGTGGCACTGCAGTGTCACGCAGGATGTCCCTTCCAAAAAACCCTCCCCAAACAGCACATGACGCAAAGAAAAAAAGAGGCGCAATGAGGTAGCTGTGTGAGTAAGATTAGCGACCCTAGTGGCCGACACAAACACCGGGCCCATCTAGGAGTGGCACTGCAGTGTCACGCAGGATGGCCCTTCCAAAAAACCCTCCCCAAACAGCACATGACGCAAAGAAAAAAAGAGGCGCAATGAGGTAGCTGTGTGAGTAAGATTAGCGACCCTAGTGGCCGACACAAACACCGGGCCCATCTAGGAGTGGCACTGCAGTGTCACGCAGGATGTCCCTTCCAAAAAACCCTCCGCAAACAGCACATGACGCAAAGAAAAAAAGAGGCGCAATGAGGTAGCTGTGTGAGTAAGATTAGCGACCCTAGTGGCCGACACAAACACCGGGCCCATCTAGGAGTGGCACTGCAGTGTCACGCAGGATGTCCCTTCCAAAAAACCCTCCCCAAACAGCACATGACGCAAAGAAAAAAAGAGGCGCAATGAGGTAGCTGACTGTGTGAGTAAGATTAGCGACCCTAGTGGCCGACACAAACACCGGGCCCATCTAGGAGTGGCACTGCAGTGTCACGCAGGATGTCCCTTCCAAAAAACTCTCCCCAATCAGCACATGATGCAAAGAAAAAGAAAAGAAAAAAGAGGTGCAAGATGGAATTGTCCTTGGGCCCTCCCACCCACCCTTATGTTGTATAAACAAAACAGGACATGCACACTTTAACCAACCCATCATTTCAGTGACAGGGTCTGCCACACGACTGTGACTGATATGACGGGTTGGTTTGGACCCCCCCCAAAAAAGAAGCAATTAATCTCTCCTTGCACAAACTGGCTCTACAGAGGCAAGATGTCCACCTCATCTTCACCCTCCGATATATCACCGTGTACATCCCCCTCCTCACAGATTATCAATTCGTCCCCACTGGAATCCACCATCTCAGCTCCCTGTGTACTTTGTGGAGGCAATTGCTGCTGGTCAATGTCTCCGCGGAGGAATTGATTATAATTCATTTTAATGAACATCATCTTCTCCACATTTTCTGGATGTAACCTCGTACGCCGATTGCTGACAAGGTGAGCGGCGGCACTAAACACTCTTTCGGAGTACACACTTGTGGGAGGGCAACTTAGGTAGAATAAAGCCAGTTTGTGCAAGGGCCTCCAAATTGCCTCTTTTTCCTGCCAGTATAAGTACGGACTGTGTGACGTGCCTACTTGGATGCGGTCACTCATATAATCCTCCACCATTCTATCAATGTTGAGAGAATCATATGCAGTGACAGTAGACGACATGTCCGTAATCGTTGTCAGGTCCTTCAGTCCGGACCAGATGTCAGCATCAGCAGTCGCTCCAGACTGCCCTGCATCACCGCCAGCGGGTGGGCTCGGAATTCTGAGCCTTTTCCTCGCACCCCCAGTTGCGGGAGAATGTGAAGGAGGAGATGTTGACAGGTCGCGTTCCGCTTGACTTGACAATTTTGTCACCAGCAGGTCTTTCAACCCCAGCAGACCTGTGTCTGCCGGAAAGAGAGATCCAAGGTAGGCTTTAAATCTAGGATCGAGCACGGTGGCCAAAATGTAGTGCTCTGATTTCAACAGATTGACCACCCGTGAATCCTTGTTAAGCGAATTAAGGGCTGCATCCACAAGTCCCACATGCCTAGCGGAATCGCTCCCTTTTAGCTCCTCCTTCAATGCCTCCAGCTTCTTCTGCAAAAGCCTGATGAGGGGAATGACCTGACTCAGGCTGGCAGTGTCTGAACTGACTTCACGTGTGGCAAGTTCAAAGGGCATCAGAACCTTGCACAACGTTGAAATCATTCTCCACTGCACTTGAGACAGGTGCATTCCACCTACTATATCGTGCTCAATTGTATAGGCTTGAATGGCCTTTTGCTGCTCCTCCAACCTCTGAAGCATATAGAGGGTTGAATTCCACCTCGTTACCACTTCTTGCTTCAGATGATGGCAGGGCAGGTTCAGTAGTTTTTGGTGGTGCTCCAGTCTTCTGTACGTGGTGCCTGTACGCCGAAAGTGTCCCGCAATTTTTCTGGCCACCGACAGCATCTCTTGCACGCCCCTGTCGTTTTTTAAAAAATTCTGCACCACCAAATTCAAGGTATGTGCAAAACATGGGACGTGCTGGAATTTGCCCATATTTAATGCACACACAATATTGCTGGCGTTGTCCGATGCCACAAATCCACAGGAGAGTCCAATTGGGGTAAGCCATTCCGCGATGATCTTCCTCAGTTGCCGTAAGAGGTTTTCAGCTGTGTGCGTATTCTGGAAAGCGGTGATACAAAGCGTAGCCTGCCTAGGAAAGAGTTGGCGTTTGCGAGATGCTGCTACTGGTGCCGCCGCTGCTGTTCTTGCGGCGGGAGTCCATACATCTACCCAGTGGGCTGTCACAGTCATATAGTCCTGACCCTGCCCTGCTCCACTTGTCCACATGTCCGTGGTTAAGTGGACATTGGGTACAACTGCATTTTTTAGGACACTGGTGAGTCTTTTTCTGACGTCCGTGTACATTCTCGGTATCGCCTGCCTAGAGAAGTGGAACCTAGATGGTATTTGGTAACGGGGGCACACTGCCTCAATAAATTGTCTAGTTCCCTGTGAACTAACGGCGGATACCGGACGCACGTCTAACACCAACATAGTTGTCAAGGACTCAGTTATCCGCTTTGCAGTAGGATGACTGCTGTGATATTTCATCTTCCTCGCAAAGGACTGTTGAACAGTCAATTGCTTACTGGAAGTAGTACAAGTGGGCTTACGACTTCCCCTCTGGGATGACCATCGACTCCCAGCGGCAACAACAGCAGCGCCAGCAGCAGTAGGCGTTACACGCAAGGATGCATCGGAGGAATCCCAGGCAGGAGAGGACTCGTCAGAATTGCCAGTGACATGGCCTGCAGGACTATTGGCATTCCTGGGGAAGGAGGAAATTGACACTGAGGGAGTTGGTGGGGTGGTTTGCGTGAGCTTGGTTACAAGAGGAAGGGATTTACTGGTCAGTGGACTGCTTCCGCTGTCACCCAAAGTTTTTGAACTTGTCACTGACTTATTATGAATGCGCTGCAGGTGACGTATAAGGGAGGATGTTCCGAGGTGGTTAACGTCCTTACCCCTACTTATTACAGCTTGACAAAGGGAACACACGGCTTGACACCTGTTGTCCGCATTTCTGGTGAAATACCTCCACACCGAAGAGCTGATTTTTTTGGTATTTTCACCTGGCATGTCAACGGCCATATTCCTCCCACGGACAACAGGTGTCTCCCCGGGTGCCTGACTTAAACAAACCACCTCACCATCAGAATCCTCCTGGTCAATTTCCTCCCCAGCGCCAGCAACACCCATATCCTCCTCATCCTGGTGTACTTCAACACTGACATCTTCAATCTGACTATCAGGAACTGGACTGCGGGTGCTCCTTCCAGCACTTGCAGGGGGCGTGCAAATGGTGGAAGGCGCATGCTCTTCACGTCCAGTGTTGGGAAGGTCAGGCATCGCAACCGACACAATTGGACTCTCCTTGTGGATTTGGGATTTCAAAGAACGCACAGTTCTTTGCGGTGCTTTTGCCAGCTTGAGTCTTTTCAGTTTTCTAGCGAGAGGCTGAGTGCCTCCATCCTCATGTGAAGCTGAACCACTAGCCATGAACATAGGCCAGGGCCTCAGCCGTTCCTTGCCACTCCGTGTGGTAAATGGCATATTGGCAAGTTTACGCTTCTCCTCCGACAATTTTATTTTAGGTTTTGGAGTCCTTTTTTTACTGATATTTGGTGTTTTGGTTTTGACATGCTCTGTACTATGCCATTGGGCATCGGCCTTGGCAGACGACGTTGCTGGCATTTCATCGTCTCGGCCATGACTAGTGGCAGCAGCTTCAGCACGAGGTGGAAGTGGATCTTGATCTTTCCCTAATTTTGGAACCTCAACATTTTTGTTCTCCATATTTTAATAGGCACAACTAAAAGGCACCTCAGGTAAACAATGGAGATGGATGGATTGGATACTAGTATACAATTATGGACGGGCTGCCGAGTGCCGACACAGAGGTAGCCACAGCCGTGAACTACCGCACTGTACTGTGTCTGCTGCTAATATATAGACTGGTTGATAAAGAGATAGTATACTCGTAACTAGTATGTATGTATAAAGAAAGAAAAAAAAACCACGGTTAGGTGGTATATACAATTATGGACGGGCTGCCGAGTGCCGACACAGAGGTAGCCACAGCCGTGAACTACCGCACTGTACTGTGTCTGCTGCTAATATATAGACTGGTTGATAAAGAGATAGTATACTCGTAACTAGTATGTATGTATAAAGAAAGAAAAAAAAACCACGGTTAGGTGGTATATACAATTATGGACGGGCTGCCGAGTGCCGACACAGAGGTAGCCACAGCCGTGAACTACCGCACTGTACTGTGTCTGCTGCTAATATATAGACTGGTTGATAAAGAGATAGTATACTCGTAACTAGTATGTATGTATAAAGAAAGAAAAAAAAACCACGGTTAGGTGGTATATACAATTATGGACGGGCTGCCGAGTGCCGACACAGAGGTAGCCACAGCCGTGAACTACCGCACTGTACTGTGTCTGCTGCTAATATAGACTGGTTGATAAAGAGATAGTATACTACTAATATTATATACTGGTGGTCAGGTCACTGGTCACTAGTCACACTGGCAGTGGCACTCCTGCAGCAAAAGTGTGCACTGTTTAATTTTAATATAATATTATGTACTCCTGGCTCCTGCTATAACCTATAACTGGCACTGCAGTAGTGCTCCCCAGTCTCCCCCACAATTATAAGCTGTGTGAGCTGAGCAGTCAGACAGATATATAATATATATAGATGATGCAGCACACTGGCCTGAGCCTGAGCAGTGCACACAGATATGGTATGTGACTGACTGAGTCACTGTGTGTATCGCTTTTTTCAGGCAGAGAACGGATATATTAAATAAACTGCACTGTGTGTCTGGTGGTCACTCACTATATAATATATTATGTACTCCTGGCTCCTGCTATAACCTATAACTGGCACTGCAGTAGTGCTCCCCAGTCTCCCCCACAATTATAAGCTGTGTGAGCTGAGCAGTCAGACAGATATATATAATATTATATATAGATAATAGATGATGCAGCACACTGGCCTGAGCCTGAGCAGTGCACACAGATATGGTATGTGACTGAGTCACTGTGTGCTGTGTATCGCTTTTTTCAGGCAGAGAACGGATTATATTATGTACTCCTGGCTCCTGCTATAACCTATAACTGGCACTGCAGTAGTGCTCCCCAGTCTCCCCCACAATTATAAGCTGTGTGAGCTGAGCAGTCAGACAGATATATATAATATTATATATAGATAATAGATGATGCAGCACACTGGCCTGAGCCTGAGCAGTGCACACAGATATGGTATGTGACTGAGTCACTGTGTGCTGTGTATCGCTTTTTTCAGGCAGAGAACGGATTATAAATAAAAGTGGTGGTCACTGGTCACTATCAGCAAAACTCTGCACTGTACACTACTGAGTACTCCTAATGCTCCCCAAAATTAGTAAATCAAGTGTCTCTCTAATCTATTCTAATTCTAAACGGAGAGGACGCCAGCCACGTCCTCTCCCTATCAATCTCAATGCACGTGTGAAAATGGCGGCGACGCGCGGCTCCTTATATAGAATCCGAGTCTCGCGATAGAATCCGAGCCTCGCGAGAATCCGACAGCGTCATGATGACGTTCGGGCGCGCTCGGGTTAACCGAGCAAGGCGGGAAGATCCGAGTCGCTCGGACCCGTGAAAAAAAACATGAAGTTCTGGCGGGTTCGGATTCAGAGAAACCGAACCCGCTCATCTCTAGTCAAAACACACTAACTGGTCCCATGCTGTTGTTGAACTAAAGGCCTATACACACGATGAGATTCGGTCTATGCTAATAGGTTTAAAAAGGTTACATAAAAGCTACTTTATGTATTTATTCATTAAAGTTTTTAAGTTGTATTTTACAACCATACAATGATATGATATATAATGTATCGTATAATCATTACATAATGTTGATGGCATTGAATTGTCTCTGCCTTGACTAGTGGCAGCAGCTTCAGCACTAGGTGGAAGTGGATCTTGATCTTTCCCTATTTTACTCTCCACCTTTTTGTTCTCCATTTCTTAATGTGTGGAATTATATGCCAGTAATATATCTGGAATTAGACGGTGGTAATGTCTGGAATTAGATACCACTAGATAGATACCAGATATCACTGTGACTGGAATGATGACATATGCACAGTGACAGGACACTACCACAGCACCCTACAGCAGCCATATGCGGCACAAGACACTGGAGTATTAGTAATGTACTGTAGTATACTGAGCACCACAAGACAATGAGCAGTGATACGGAGCACTGATGAGATTACTAGAACTGACACTGAGCAGCCAGATGCAGCACTGGACTATTAGTAATGTTCTGTAGTATACTGAGCACCACAATGCAGCACAAGACAGTGAGCAGTGATACTGAGCACTGATGAGGATACTAGAACTGACACTGAGCAGCAAGATGCAGCACTGGACTATTAGTAATGTACTCTAGTATACTGAGCACCACATTGCAGCACAAGACAATGAGCAGTGATACTGAGCACTGATGAGGATACTACTGAGAACTGACACTGAGCAGGAGAGACACACTACAATTTCATCTTGCGCCTCTTTTTTTATTTATCTTTGCATCATGTGCAGCACTCCTTTTACAAAAGTCTGAACTTCTGGAAGAGAAGCCAATTCTTTTTGAAAGAAAATGGATAAGGCTGAAATCTGGACCTTAATAGAGCCTAATTTTAGGCCCAAATTCACTCCAGTTTGTAGGAAGTGAAGGAAACGGCCCAGATGGAATTCTTCCGTAGGAGCATTCCTGGCCTCACACCAAGAAACATAATTTCGCCATATACGGTGTAATGTTTTAACGTTACATCCTTCCTAGCCTTTATCAGCGTAGGGATGACCTCAACCGGAATGCTAGGATCCGGCATTCAACCGCCATGCCGTCAAATGCAGCCGCGGTAAGTCTTGGAACAGACAGGGCCCCTGATGCAACAGGTCCTGTCTTAGAGGGAGAGGCCACAGATCTTCTGTGAGCATTTCCTGCAGATCCGGATACCAGGTCCTCCGTGGCCAATCTGGAACAATGAGGATTGTTCTCACTCCTCTTTGTCTTATTATCCTCAACACCTTGGGTATGAGAGGAAGAGGAGGAAATACATAGACCGACTGGAACACCCACGGTGTCACTAGGGCGTCTACAGCTACTGCCTGAGGGTCTCTTGACCTTGCGCAATACCTCTGTAGCTTTTTGTTGAGCCGGGACGGCATCATGTCTATCTGTGGCAGTTCCCACCGACTTGTAATCTGTGCAAAGACTTCCTGATGAAGTCCCCACTCTCCCGGATGTAGGTCGTGTCTGCTGAGGATGTCTGCTTCCCAGTTGTCCACTCCCGGAATGAACACTGCTGACAGTGCGCTTGCGTGATTCTCCACCCAGCGAAGAATTCTGGTGGCTTGTGCCATCGCCACTCTGCTTCTTGTGCCGCCTTGGCGGTTTACATGAGCCACTGCGGTGACGTTGTCTGACTGGATCAGAACCGGTTGGTCGCAAAGTAAGGTCTCCGCTTGACGTAGGGCATTGTATATGGCCCTTAGTTCCAGGATGTTGATGTGAAGACAAGTCTCTTGACTTGACCAAAGACCTTGGAAATTTCTTCCCTGTGTGACTGCTCCCCAACCTTGGAGGCTTGCGTCTGTGGTCACCAGGATCCAGCCCTGAATGCTGAATCTGCGTCCCTCGAGAAGGTGAGCACTCTGCAGCCACCACAAGAGTGATACCCTGACCCTGGGGGACAGGGTGATCAACCAATGCATCTGTAAATGTGACCCGGACCACTTGTCCAGTAGGTCCCATTGGAAAGTCCTCGCATGGAACCTGCCGAATGGAATGGCCTCGTATGATGCCACCATCTTTCCCAGGACTCGAGTGCAGTGATGCACTGACACCTGTTTTGGTTTCAATAGGTTCCTGACAAGAGTCATGAGTTCCTGGGCCTTTTCTATCAGGAGATAAACCCTCTTCTGGTCTGTGTCCAGAATCATGCCCAAGAAAGACAGACGAGTAGTAGGAATCAACTGCGACTTCGGGATATTGAGAATCCAGCCGTGTTGCTGTAACACTTTCAGTGAAAGTGATACGCTGTTCAGCAACTGCTCTCTTGATCTCGCTTTTATGAGATCGCCCAAGTACGGGATAATTGTGACACCTTGCTTGCACAGGAGCACCATCATTTCCGCCATTACCTTGGTGAAAATTCTCAGGGCCATGGAGAGACCAAACAGCAACGTCTGAAATTGGCAATGACAGTCCTGTACCGCAAATCTGAGTTACGCCTGATGAGGTGGATAAATGGGGACATGAAGGTATGCATCCTGTACACAAATGCGGACAACAGGTGTCAAGCCGTGTGTTGCCTTTGTCAAGCTGTAATAAGTAGGGATAAGGACGTTAACCACCTCGGAACATCCTCCCTTATACGTCACCTGCAGCGCATTCATCATAAGTCAGTGACAAGTTCAAAAACTTTGGATGACAGTGGAAGCAGTCCACTAACCACTAAATCCCTTCCTCTTGTAACCAAGCTCCTGCAAACCACACCACCAACTCCCTCAGTGTCAATTTCCTCCTTAGACAGGAGAGCCAATAGTCCTGCAGGCCATGTCACTGGCAAGTCTGACGAGTCCTCTCCTGCCTGGGATTCCTCCGATGCATCCTTGAGTGTAACGCCTACTGCTGCTGGCGCTGCTGTTGTTGCTGCTGGGAGTCGATCGTCATCCCAGAGGGGAAGTCGGAAGACCACTTGTACTTCTTCCAGTAAGCAATTGACTGTCCAACAGTCCTTTGCGAGGAAGATGAAATATCACAGCAGTCATCCTGCTGCAAAGCGGATAACTCAGGTCTGGGTGGTGAGAAACGTGGTTCCGGTATCCATTGTTAATTTAGAGGCAACTAGAGACTTGATTGAGGTACTGTGTCCCCGGTACCAAATACCCTCTAGGTTCCATTTCTCTAGGCAGGCGATACCGAAAATGTACACAGACCTCAGAAAAAGAGTCACCAGTGTCCTAAAAAATGCAGTTGTACCCAATGTCCACTTGTCTGTGGTTAAGTGGAGCAGGGCAGACTCAGGACTATATGACTGTGACAGCCCACTGGGTAGATGTATTGCCTCCCGCAGCAAGAACAGCAGCGGCGGCACCAGTAGCAGCATCTCGCAATTGCCAACTCGTTCCTAGGCAGGCTACGCTTTGTATCACCGCTTTCCATAAGAGGCACACAGCTGACAACCACTTACGGAAACTGAGGAACATCATCGCAGAATGGCTTACCCCAATTGAACTCTCCTGGGGATTTGTGACATCGGACAACGCCACCAATATTGTGCGTGCATTACATCTGGGCAAATTCCAGCACGTCTCATGTTTTGCACATACATTGAACTTGGTGGTGCAGAATTATTTAAAAAACGACAGGGGCGTGCAAGAGATGCTGTCGGTGGCCCGAAGAATTGCGGGCCACTTTCTGCCTTCAGCCACCGCATGCCGAAGACTGGAGCACCACCAAACATTCCTGAACCTGCCCTGCCATCATCTGAAGCAAGAGGTGGTAACGAGGTGGAATTCAACCCTCTATATGCTTCAGAGGATGGAGGAGCAGCAAAAGGCCATTCAAGCCTATACATCTGCCCACGATATAGGCAAAGGAGGGGGAATGCACCTGACTCAAGCGCAGTGGAGAATGATTTCAACGTTGTGCAAGGTTCTGCAACCCTTTGAACTTTCCACACGTGAAGTCAGTTCAGACACTGCCAGCCTGAGTCAGGTCATTCCCCTCATCAGGCTTTTGCAGAAGAAGCTGGAGACATTGAAGGAGGAGCTAAAACAGAGCGATTCAACTAGGCATGTGGGACTTGTGGCTGGAGCCCTTAATTTGCTTAACCAGGATTCAATCTGTTGAAATCAGAGCACTACATTTTGGCCGCCGTGCTCGATCCTAGATTTAAAACCTACATTGTATCTCTCTTTCCGGCAGACACAAGTTTGCAGAGGTTCAAAGACCTGCTGGTGAGAAAATTGTCAAGTCAAGCGGAACGTGACCCGTCAACAGCTCCTCCTTCACATTCTCCCGCAACTGGGGGTGCGAGAAAAAGGCTAAGAATTCCGAGCCCACCCGCTGGCGGTGATGCAGGGCAGTCTGGAGTGAGTGCTGACATCTGGTCCAGACTGAATGACCTGGCAACGATTACTGACATGTCGTCTACTGTCACTGCATATGATTCTGTCACCTTTGAAAGAATGGTGGAGAAAAAGAGGCAATTTGGAGGCCCTTGCACAAACTGGCTTTATTCTACCTAAGTTGCCCTCCCTCCAGTGTGTACTCCGAAAGAGTGTTTAGTGCGGCCGCTCACCTTGTCAGCAATCGGCGTACAAGGTTACTTCCAGAAAATGTGGAGAAGATGATGATCATCAAAATTAATTATAATCAATTCCTCCGTGGAGACATTCACCAGCAATTGCCTCCAGAAAGTACACAGGGATCTGAGATGGTGGATTCCAGTGGGGACGAATTAATAATCTGTGAGGAGGGGGATGTACACAGTGAAAGGGGTGAGGAATCGGAGGATGATGAGGTGGACATCTTGCCTCTGTAGAGCCAGTTTGTGCAAGGAGAGATTGATTGATTCTTTTTTGGTGGGGGCCCAAACCAACCCGTCATTTCAGTCAGTCGTGTGGCAGACCCTGTCGCTGAAATGATGGGTTCGTCAATGTTTTTCTTTTCAATCTAAACCCCTGCAGTTTTCTGTAAGCATCTGCTTCGCAATGATGATCAACAAGTCACAAGGGAAAACACTCAGGGCTGGAGGCGTAGATCTTAGGACCAGCTGCTACAAGCATGGCAGAGGTGTCACTATCACTGGTGACACACAGAGAGGCGGCGAGGGAGATTGTAATGCAGTGCGCGCAGATAAGCAGCGCAATGGTAAAAAGGAGGCATGGTCTCATAGGTAGGGGCGTGGCCTGAATCACCATTTTGTTGCTGCGGGTATCCCGGGGGTTGGGGGCTGTACCCGGGGACTAGTGTGTGAGTGGTGCTGGCTCCTGCACAGTGACAGAAACTGGGTGTTGCACGTAATGTCACAGTAAAACACCCATATTCTGTCACTGAAGAAGAGCCGGCACTTTGGTGTCACCCCACTTGGCGGGTGACACTCGGGTGTGTGCCGCAACCCCGTTGTGATGCCACTGACCCATGGGAAGCTTTACGTGGCTTACCCATGTGTTAGTAGCCCCAAGCATCTTTTGTGTTAGTCCCTGAAGAAAAACTTCAAATATTGTTTACAATTTTGTAATCAATGGCCTAATTCAGTAAGGATTGCAAATTCTGCTAAGTAACAGAATTTGCAATCCTTTGGTTCGCATGCTGGGGCCACCCATCACAGGGCATGGCCACCCAGCATGCCGCCTCCCTTCTTGACCACGCTGAAATTGCAGTCTCAGTGCAGTTCAGCGTGATCATAAAAAATGGGTTAGCCTCCTGTTGGTGCAGACTGTACGTGTGCGCAGGAAGCCGCCACCATTTTTGTGATCGCAACGGCTGCATGTGATGTCATGCAGCCGCTCTGACCACGCCTCCTGTTTCTCCGTTGAAGCCCTGCCCCCGCACCGCTCCATCTCCGACTTTGAAATGGAGTGTTGCTGACCCCCCCCCCCCCCCCCGCACCGATTGACAGTCACAGAAAATGCAGGCGCATGCGTATGCTCTTAGCAATTTTTGCAGTTGGATTGCTTATTGTGATTGCAATCCAACCTGAATCAGGCTCTATTACCTATCACAATGCACTGCAGGTAGTACAAAATGGGGTTAATATAGGAGAAAACCCCCCAGAGCTGTGCTCCTTAACTGTCCCTGGTGGCTAGTGGAGCGGCTGCCCAGTAATCAGTGTCCACGCCAGTGCGCACACGGCCCGCCCCCTACAGCCATGCTGGATCACGGTATAGTGTGGGCACAGAAGCCCCTTACCTCCCTTTCATCAGCGGCCTCGTGATCCCGGAGGGCGGTGTGTGTGTGACTGACCTTAGGAAGAAACCGGAGCCTCCGCTGCAGTGACCCAGCAACCAGGGCACGGGAGTATACTGCGCCGCTGGGAGTGATGGAGCTGCAGTAAAGATGTCTATTAGACCTAGCCTGCTGCAGCCCTTGTACATTCTTATAAAAAAAGTTCTTCTTTTCTTGTCAAAATTAATAGCTAAGTATAGGCTGCCTGAGGCAGCCCCCTGTTAAGTGTCCTGCTACTGAAGGCACCAACTACAAACTGAGCTCCCTGTTCATGGAAGCGAGGTTATAGAGCAGGGGGCGCTGAGCATCTTGGGAACAGTCAAAAGCTTTGAGCCTGTTGGTGCCTCAGATCAAGATCCTACTCTACACCACAATGTGAATCCTTGTGGAGTCCAGTGTACCCCACAGAAGAAATGAATGTGTCACACCCATTGGCAGCAACATTAGAATAGCTGCTGATGGGCACAATGGAGAAAGGAAGGGGGAAAAACATTTGAATCCAGCACATATATGTAATTTGAATATGTAATTTGTACCTTCCTACTTTAAAATGTAATGGATGAACCTCACCCTGTGAGAACTATCTTCATGATCAAGAGATCTCATATGCAAGATAAGTATGTGTCGGCAGAGGCGCTCACTGGGCAGAGATGCTGATCGCATCTCTGGCATGTGCCGGTGCACTGCGGCACCAGCACACACACACACACACTTCAGACCTGATCTCCTGTTGTGTGAATATGCACAGCAGAGATCAGGTCTGAATACAGCTGTCAGTAAGGCAGGGATCTGCTGCTGCCAGTGAGGCAGGGATGTGCTGCTGTCAGTGAAGCAGTGATCTGCTGCTGCCAGTGAGGCAGGGATCTGCTGCTGCCAGTGAGGCAGGGATGTGCTGCTATAAGTGAGGCAGGTATGTGCTGCTGTCAATGAGGCAGGGATGTGCTGCTGTCAGTGAAGCAGGGATGTGCTGCTGTCAGCGAGGCAGTGATCTGCTGCCCACTATCTCCCTATCACCCCTGCCTGAGTCACACACTTTCCCTGTCACCCCTGCCCCAGTTACCCACTATCTCCCAGTCACCGCTGCCTCAGTTAACCACTATACCTGCGACCCCTGCCTCAGTCACCTACTATACCAGTCACCCCTGCTTTAGTCACCCACTATCTCTGTCACCCCTGCCTCAGTCAACCACTATCTCCATATCACCCCTACCTCAGTCACCCACTATCCCTGTCACCTCTGCCTCAGTCACCCACTGTCACCCTATCACCCCTGCCTCAGTCACCCACTATCCCTGTCACCCCTGCCTCAGTCTCCTACTGTCCCTGTCACCCCTGCCACAGTCATCCACTATATCCCTATCACCCCTGCCTTAGTCACTGACTATCTCCCAGTCACCCCGGCCTCAGTCACCCACTATCTCCCAGTCATACATGCTTCAGTCACCCACTATCTCCCAGTCATCCCTGCCTCAGTCACCTACTGACACCAGTGCAGACATTTCTGCTGCGGCCTCTCCACTCTCCAGCGTGAACGTACTGACGACTGAGGAAATCCGCTTCCCAGTTGAGGACTCCGGGAATGAACACTGCCGATATTGCTGGCAGATGACGTTCTACCCAACTGAGGATTTTTGATACTTTTAGCTTTGCCATGCAATTTCGAGTGCCGCCTTGATGATTTGTGTACACTACCGTGGTGTCGTTGTCCGATTGTACTTGAACAGGCCTGTTCTGTACTAGAGGCAGGGCCAGTGTCAATGAATTGAACACTGCCCGCAATTCCAGAATGTTTATCGGGAGGAGAGATTCCTCCCTGGTCCACCGATGGTGAAGGGTCGTCATCACGGCCATGACCTTGGTGAATTTCCGAGGTGCCGTGGCCAAACCAGAAGGCAGGACCTGAGATCCAAAAACTAACCAGGCACAACACTGCTTAGCTTCCAACATCAGATGAGATTGGACATATCCAGTGTGATGCGGCTGTAGATGATTTTTGCTGTTTCTAACTTCTACTTCTAACTACTGGTACATCAATGAATAAGTTTCAAAATATAATGCATCAAGAGAACGGTGTTGGTAGTATAAAACTACCTACAGCACCTGGTATTCCCAGGTGGTCTCACATCCAAGAACAAACCAGGCCCAAAATCAGGTGATATTGGGCATATACAGTGTGGTGTGGCTGTAGATGAGCTTAGTGGTTTCTGTTAGAGTTCTTCTACTTCTAACTACTCGTACATAAATGAGTAAGCAGCCGATTTATTAAACCTGGTGAAATGATAATTTGCATGGTGATAAAGTACCAGCCAATCAGCTCCTAATTGCCATGTCACAGGCTGGGTTTGAAAAATGACAGTTAGGAGCTGACTGGCTGGTACTTTATCACCTTGCACTTTATCAGTTCACCAGGCTTAATAGATCTGCCCCAATGTTTCAAAATGGAATGCATCAAGAGAACGGTGTTAGTATTGTAAAAATACACACAGCTCCTGGTATTTCCTTGTGGTCTCCCATCCAAGTACTAAAACCAGGACCAACACTGCTCAGCTTCCATGATCAGGAGAGATTGGGCAAATCCAGTGTGCTGTGGCTGTAGATGAGCTGGTGGTTTCTGTTACAGCTCTTCTACTTCTAACTTCTGGTACATAAAAGAATACATGTAAAAATTAAATGTACCAAGAAAATGGTGTTGCTAGTTTAAAAACACCTAAAGAATCTGATACTACCAAGCAGTCTCCCATCCATGTATTAACAAAGTCCAATACTGCTTTGCTTCAAAAATCAAATGAGATTGGGCATATCCAGTGTGGTGTGGCTTTAGATAAGCTTTGTGGTTTCTGTTAGAGCTCTTCTACTTCTAACTACTGGTACATTAATGAATATGTATAAGGTTGTAGTTTATCCAATATGCCTTTACTACCTTACCTTTCAACCCCCCCTCCCTCCCCTCTTCTCCTTATAACTTCCTTAGTTCTCTCCTCCTCGTGTGTGCGTTATTTGTTTTCTCATACGTCCTAGAGGATGCTGGGGTCACATTAAGAACCATGGGGTATAGACGGGATCCGCAGGAGACATGGGCACTTTAAGACTTTCAAAGGGTGTGAACTGTCTCCTCCCTCTATGACCCTCCTCCAGACTCCAGTTTTAGTATTGTGCGCAGTGATACTGGATGCACTACAGGGGAGCTCTACTGAGTTTCTCTGAAAAGACTTGTTAGTTTTTTTTATTTTCAGGGAGGCTGCTGGCAACAGTCTCCCTGCTTCGTGGGACTTAGGGGAGAGAAGTATGACCAACTTCTAGTGAGTTCAATGGCTCTGCTTCAGGCTGACAGGACACCATTAGCTCCTGAGGGTGCTGATCGCTGGGTACGCCTAGATGCACACTCCCGCAGCCTGCCGTCACCCCCTTACAGAGCCAGAAGACAGGTGAGTAGCAGAAGAACAGAAGACTTCTTCTTCAGTGACGGCATTCTGAGGTACCGAGCAGCGAGCGGAACGCTGCGCGCCATGCTCACACACAAACACAGGCACTGCAGGGTGCAGGGCACGGGGGGGGGGGCACCCTGGGCAGCATAAATTCCTCACAAAAGGCTGGAAAAAGTGGACATTAGTGCCTGGGCACTGTCCTTACCCCACTAGCATAATTAATTATTTCTGAGCGGGACAGATACGCGCCATTACAGCGGCGGGGCTTCTTCCTCACCTCACCAGAACATCTTTAGAGCATTACAAGTCTATCACTATAGAGTTTATTATTTCCCAGACTGTGTACTTTTGGCGCTGGATTGTGAGCTGAAAAATCCTCTGTGTCCCTCTGACAGATTTACTGACGGTCTGTCCCCCATAAGCCGGTGTGTCTGTGGGTACTTGGTATATGTGTGTCAACATGTCGGTGGCTGAATTTTTTTCCCAAGAGGAAACTATATTAGGAATGCAGACATATGATGGTGGCCCTGTTGGCACCACCAATAACTGACTGGGTAAATGTTTCAGTAATATCAGAGTAAGGTTGGATAAATCTGTGTCCCAGACACAGACGTAGAGAATAGATGTGATATTCATGGCTATGTTTCTTTTCCCTCAGGCCCCGCTGGGTCGCAAAAATGTTATTTTGCCCAGTTACTACACACTGATACTGACACGGATACTGATACTTATGTCGACCATAATGTTTCCTGATTAGATCCAATATTGGCAAGGAGCATTCAGTACATGATTGTGGATATTAAGGACATATTAAAATCACTGAAGACCCTGCTGTTCCTGACAAAGGGGTCTATATGTATGTATATATAGATATATAATGAAAGCTGATGTAACGTTCCTCCATCTCTGTTTGAGAAAGTCTGGGCCAGCTCGACAAGATGGTTTCAAATCCCCAAAAGGATTCTGGTTGTTTATTCATTTCCCGCCGCGGACAGAATAAAGTGGGAGTCACCCCCTGTTCTGCACGGGGCCCTGTCACAAATCCAGCGGATCGTATGCAGGAAGCTACATTATTTCTAGTTATGTAACCACGGGTACATTACTTAGACCTGCCATTACATGTGCATGGGTGAGTAGTAGTATTCAAGAATTGGTCGAATACCTTGTCATCCGATATAGATACCCTGGAGAGATGGGATACTCCTTACGTTGTATCATATCAAGGACACTGCAGCATACTTACGTGAGACTGCAAGGGATATAGGACTCTTGAGTTCACGGGCCAATTTCATGGCAGTGTCGGATAGGAGGGCATTGTGGATTCACCAAGAGAATGCTGATGCTGACTCCAAGAAGAAAGGGAGTCTCTTCCCTATGAAGGTGAAGCCTTGTTTGGTGACTGCCTAGTTAATTTGATCTCGGCAGCTCCCGCAGGTAAGTCAACCTTCTTGCCCTATGTTCCCTCCCAACGGATGAAGACGCATCATTATCTGATGCAGTCATTTCGGCCCAATAGATATGCAAGAAGTTAAGATTCCCCTTTCTTTGCAGGTAGAGGAAGGAGAAGAGAGAAGAGGTCTGCATCCTCTTCAAGATCGCAGGAGCAGAGATCATCCTCTGCTTCTGCCAAATCCACTGCATGACGCTGGGGCTCTCTTGCAGGAGCCCGCACCAGTGGGGGCACGTCTAAAACTCTTCAGTCAGTTCTGGATTCATTCGGACATGGACTCGTGTGTTTTACAAATAGTGTCCCAAGGGTACAAACTGGGGTTTCAAGATGTTCCCCCTCACCGATTGTTCAAACATTAAGTTACTGTGCTATTCCTGGGTTATATAGCGCTGGGGTATGTGCTGGCATACTCTCTCTCTGTCTCTCCAAAGGGCCTTGTGGGGGAAATGTCTTCAGTAAAAGTATTCCCTGTGTGTGTGGTGTGTCGGTACGCGTGTGTCGACATGTCTGAGGAAGAAGGCTATATTAGAGAGGAGCGGGAGCAAATGAACGTGGTGTCTCCGCCGACACCTGATTGGATGGATATGTGGAATGTTTTAAATGCTAGTGTAAACTCATTGCACAAAAGATTAGACAAGGCAGAAGCTTTGGGACAGTCAGGGTCTCAACCAATGCCTAATCCTATGTCGCAGGGACTGTCAGGGTCTCATAAGCGCCCACTATCCAGATTGTTGACACAGATACCGACACGGATTCTGACTCCAGTGTCGATTACGATGATGCAAAGTTACAGCCAAAATTGGCAAAATACATTTGATATATGATTATGGCAATAAAAGATGTTTTGCACATCACAGAGGAGCCCCCTGTCCCTGACAAGAGGGTACATATGTACAAGGGAAAGAAGCCTGAGGTAACCTTTCCCCCCTCACACGAGCTGAACGAGTTATGTGAAAAAGCTTGGGAATCTCCTGCAGATTTCCAAAAGGATTCCCCTTTCCCATCAACGGATAGGTTACGATGGGAATCCTCCCCTTGGGTGGACAAAGCATTAACACGCTTATCCAAGAAGGTAGCCCTCCCGTCCCAGGATACGGCTACCCTCAAAGAGTCTGCTGACCGCAAACAGGAGATTACCCTGAAGTCCATTTATACACATTCAGGTACCTTACTCAGACCGGCAATTGCGTCGGCCTGGGTGTGTAGTGCTGTAGCGGCATGGACGGATACCCTAGATAAGGCTACTATTTTATTGCCCCTGGGGCATATAAGAGATGCTGTCCTATATATGTGTGTATGCAAACTACAGGTGGTGCTGCAGGGCTCACACCCTTTTACTTGTCTTGTAGAGCAACTCTGGAGCTGTTACTGGGTCCAGCTGCTGCAAGAAATCAGCTTGAATGCTTCAGGGGCTTGGGCATGGCCAACATGAGCCCCACACTGATGGGGGTGTATAAAGCGATCTAGGGGTCATCCAAGCGCAACCCCACAAAGGCCGCCATGCCCTGCGTGACCATTTTCTCTTTTCATATGCAGACGAGGGTTGCAGCCAACTATGCCCATTGCTTGGATGACATCACTGTATGCAAATCCGTCTGCTGCAGACCTTTCCCCAGGAATGCTTGTACTAGTTGTTGCATATGGTTTGATGTTTGAGGGTGCTTCAGTATTAGGCAGCTTTCCGCCCTCTCATGTTCATCTGAAAATATGTGGTCTCCCTGCAGTTCCCTTGTGCTTCCTCAGTTGAATCTCCTTAACTTGACGGGTGTGTGCCCGAGCAGCCGCCCTCCACAGCCCTATCCCAGCACATGCTTTTCTTGCGTATGAGATCTCTTGATCATGAAGATAGTTCTCACAGGGTGAGGTTCATCCATTACATTTTAAAGTAGGAAGGTACAAATTACATATTCAAATTACATATATGTGCTGGATTCAAATGTTTTCCCCCCTTCCTTTCTCAATTGTGCCCATCAGCAGCTATTCTAATGTTGCTGCCAATGGGTGTGACACATTCATTTCTTCTGTGGGGTACACTGGACTCCACAAGGATTCACATTGGGGTGTAGAGTAGGATCTTGATCTGAGGCACCAACAGGCTCAAAGCTTTTGACTGTTCCCAAGATGCTCAGCGCCCCCTCCTCTATAACCTCGCTTCCATGAACAGGGAGCTCAGTTTGTAGTTGGTGCCTTCAGTAGCAGGACACTTAAGAGGGGGCTGCCTCAGGCAGCCTATTCTTAGCTATTAATTTTGACAAGAAAAGAAGAACTTTTTTTTATAAGAATCTACAAGGGCTGCAGCAGGCTAGGTCTAATAGACATCTTTACTGCAGCTCCATCACTCCCAGCGGCGCAGTATACTCCCGCGCCCTGGTTGCTGGGTCACTACAGCGGAGGCTCCGGTTTCTTCCTAAGGTCAGTCACACACACACCGCCCTCCGGGATCACGAGGCCGCTGATGAAAGGGAGGTAAGGGACTTCTGTGCCCACACTATACCGTGATCCAGCGTGGCTGTAGGGGGCGGGCCATGTGCGCACTGGCGTGGACACTGATTACTGGGCAGCCGCTCCACTAGCCACCAGGGACAGTTAAGGAGCACAGCTCTGGGGGGTTTTCTCTTATATTAACCCCATTTTGTACTACCCGCAGTGCATTGTGATAGGTAATAGAGCCTGATTCAGGTTGGATTGCAATCGCAATAAGCAGTCCAACTGCAAAAATTGCTAAGAGCATACGCATGCGCCTGCATTTTCTGTGGCACCCCGCAGTTAATGCGATCGCCTCTGACTGTCAATCGGTGCTGGGGGGGGGGGTCAGCAACACTCCATTTCCAAGTCGGAGATGGAGCGGTGCGTGGGCAGGGCTTCAAAATGGGGTCGGCAACGGAGAAACAGGAGGCGTGGTCAGAGCGGTTGCATGACATCACATGCAGCAGCTGCGATCACAAAAATGGTGGCGGCTTCCTGCGCACACATACAGTCTGCACCAACAGGAGGCTAACCCATTTTTTATGATCACGCTGAACTGCACTGCGACTGCAATTTCAGCGTGGTCAAGAAGGGAGGCGGCATGCTGGGTGGCCCCAGCATGCGAACCAAAGGATTGCAAATTCTGTTACTTAGCAGAATTTGCAATCCTTACTGAATTAGGCCCATTGATTACAAAATTTATTTGTAAATATTTGAAGTTTTTCTTCAGGGACTAACACAAAAGATGCTTGGGGCTACTAACACATGGGTAAGCCACGTAAAGCTTCCCATGGGTCAGTGGCATCACAACGGGGTTGCGGCCCACACCCGAGTGTCACCCGCCAAGGGGGGTGACACCAAAGTGCCGGCTCCTCTTCAGTGACAGAATATGGGTGTTTTACTGTGACATTACGTGCAACACCCAGTTTCTGTCACTGTGCAGGAGCCAGCACCACTCACACACTAGTCCCCGGGTGCAGCACTCAACCCCCGGGATACCCGGAGAAACAAAATGGAGATTCAGGCCAACAGGCCACACCCCTACCTATGAGACCATGCCTCCATTTTACCATTGCGCTGCTTATCTGCGCGCACTGCATTACAATCTCCCTCGCTGCCTTTCTGGGTGTCACCAATGATAGTGACACCTTTGCCATGCTTGTAGCAGCTGGTCCTAAGATCTACGCCTCCAGCCCTGAGTGTTTGCCCTTGTGACTTGTTGATCATCATAGCGAAGCAGATTCTTACAAAAAACTGCAGGGGCTTAGATTGAAAAGAAAAACATTGACGAACCCATCATTTCAGCAACAGGGTCTGCCACACGGCTGACTGAAATGACTGGTTGGTTTGGACCCCCACCAAAAAAGAAGCAATCAATCTCTCCTTGCACAAACTGGCTCTACAGAGGCAAGATGTTCACCTCATCATCCTCCGATTCCTCACCCCTTTCACTGTGTACATCGCCCTCCTCACAGATTATTAATTCGTCCCCACTGGAATCCACCATCTCAGATCCCTGTGTACTTTCTGGAGGCAATTGCTGGTGAATGTCTCCACGGAGGAATTGATTATAATTCATTTTGATGATCATCATCTTCTCCACATTTTCTGGAAGTAACCTCGTACGCCGATTGCTGACAAGGTGAGCGGCGGCACTAAACACTCTTTTGGAGTACACACTGGAGGGAGGGCAACTTAGGTAGAATAAAGCCAGTTTGTGCAAGGGCCTCCAAATTGCCTCTTTTTCCTGCCAGTATACATACGGAATGTCTGACGTGCCTACCTGGATGCGGTCACTCATATAATCCTCCACCATTCTTTCAAAGGTGACAGAATCATATGCAGTGACAGTAGACGACATGTCAGTAATCGTTGCCAGGTCCTTCAGTCCGGACCAGATGTCAGCACTCACTCCAGACTGCCCTGCATCACCGCCAGCGGGTGGGCTCGGAATTCTTAGCCTTTTCCTCGCACCCCCAGTTGCGGGAGAATGTGAAGGAGGAGCTGTTGATGGGTCACGTTCCGCTTGACTTGACAATTTTCTCACCAGCAGGTCTTTGAACCTCTGCAGACTTGTGTCTGCAGGAAAGAGAGATACAATGTAGGTTTTAAATCTAGGATCGAGCACGGTGGCCAAAATTTATTGCTCTGATTTCAACAGATTGAATCCTGGTTAAGCGAATTAAGGGCTCCATCCACAAGTCCCACATGCCTAGCGGAATCGCTCTGTTTTAGCTCCTCCTTCAATGTCTCCAGCTTCTTCTGCAAAAGCCTGATGAGGGGAATGACCTGACTCAGGCTGGCAGTGTCTGAACTGACTTCACGTGTGGCAAGTTCAAAGGATTGCAGAACCTTGCACAACGTTGAAATCATTCTCCACTGCGCTTGAGTCAGGTGCATTCCCCCTCCTTTGCCTATATCGTGGGTAGATGTATAGGCTTGAATGGCCTTTTGCTGCTCCTCCATCCTCTGAAGCATATAGAGGGTTGAATTCCACCTCGTTACCACCTCTTGCTTCAGAGGATGGCAGGGCAGGTTCAGGAATGTTTGGTGGTGCTCCAGTCTTCGGCACGCGGTGGCTGAATGCAGAAAGTGGCCCGCAATTCTTCGGGCCACCGACAGCATCTCTTGCACGCCCCTGTCGTTTTTTAAATAATTCTGCACCACCAAATTCAATGTATGTGCAAAACATGGGACGTGCTGGAATTTGCCCAGATGTAATGCACGCACAATATTGGTGGCGTTGTCCGATGTCACAAATCCCCAGGAGAGTCAAATTGGGGTAAGCCATTCTGCGATGATGTTCCTCAGTTTCCGTAAGAGGTTGTCAGCTGTGTGCCTCTTATGGAAAGCGGTGATACAAAGCGTAGCCTGCCTAGGAACGAGTTGGCATTTGCGAGATGCTGCTACTGGTGCCGCCGCTGCTGTTCTTGCTGCGGGAGGCAATACATCTACCCAGTGGGCTGTCACAGTCATATAGTCCTGAGTCTGCCCTGCTCCACTTAACCACGGACATGTGGACTAGTGGACATTGGGTACAACTGCATTTTTTAGGACACTGGTGACTCTTTTTCTGAGGTCTGTGTACATTTTCGGTATCGCCTGCCTAGAGAAATGGAACCTAGATGGCATTTGGTACCGGGGACACAGTACCTCAATCAAGTCTCTAGTTGCCTCTGAATTAACGATGGATACCGGAACCACGTTTCTCACCACCCAGGCTGACAAGACCTGAGTTATCCGCTTTGCAGCAGGATGACTGCTGTGATATTTCATCTTCCTCGCAAAGGACTGTTGGACAGTCAATTGCCTACTGGAAGTAGTACAAGTGGTCTTCCGACTTCCCCTCTGGGATGACGATCGACTCCCAGCAGCAACAACAGCAGCGCCAGCAGCAGTAGGCGTTACACTCAAGGAGGCATCGGAGGAATCCCAGGCAGGAGAGGACTCGTCAGACTTGCCAGTGACATGGCCTGCAGGACTATTGGCTCTCCTGTCTAAGGAGGAAATTGACACTGAGGGAGTTGGTGGTGTGGTTTGCAGGAGATTGGTTACAAGAGGAAGGGATTTAGTGGTCAGTGGACTGCTTCCGCTGTCATCCAAAGTTTTTGAACTTGTCACTGACTTATGATTAATGCGCTGCAGGTGACGTATAAGGGAGGATGTTCTGAGGTGGTTAACGTCCTTACCCCTACTTATTACAGCTTGACAAAGGCAACACACGGCTTGACACCTGTTGTCCGCATTTGTGTACAGGATGCATACCTTCATGTCCAAATTTATCCATCTCATCAGTCGTACGTCAGATTTGCGGTACAGGACTGTCATTGCCAATTTCAGACGTTGCTGTTTGGTCTCTCCACGGCCCAGAGAATTTTCACCAAGGTAATGGTGGAAATGATGGTTTTCCTGCGCAAGCAAGGTGTCACAATTATCCCGTACTTGAGCGATCTCATAAAAGCGAGATCAAGAGAGCAGTTGCTGAACAGCGTATCACTTTCACTGAAAGTGTTACAGCAACACGGCTGGATTTTCAATATCCCAAAGTCGCAGTTGGTTCCTACGACTCGTCTGTCTTTCTTGGGCATGATTCTGGACACAGACCAGAAGAGGGTTTATCTCCCGATAGAAAAGGCCCAGGAACTCATGACTCTTGTCAGGAACCTATTGAAACCAAAACTTGTGTCAGTGCATCACTGCACTCGAGTCCTGGGAAAGATGGTGGCATCATACAAAGCCATTCCATTCGGCAGGTTCCATGCGAATACTTTCCAATGGGACCTACTGGACAAGTGGTCTGGGTCACATTTACAGATGCATTGGTTGATCACCTTGTCCCCCAGGGTCAGGGTATCACTCCTGTGGTGGCTGCAGAGTGCTCACCTTCTCGAGTGACGCAGATTCGGCATTCAGTACTGGATCCTGGTGACCACAGATGCAAGCCTCCAAGGTTGGGGAGCAGTCACACAGGGAAGAAATTTCCAAGGGCTTTGGTCAAGTCAAGAGACTTGTCTTCACATCAACATCCTGAAACTAGGGGCCATATACAATGCCCTACGTCAAGCGGAGACCTTACTTTGCGACCAACCGGTTCTGATCCAGTCAGACAACGTCACCGCAGTGGCTCATGTAAACCGTCAAGGCGGCACAAGGAGCAGAGTGGCGATGGCACAAGCTACCTTTGCATTTTTCTCCCAAACGAAGGACACTAGAATGAAAATTTTAAAGCCTCCTGTTAGTGCTTCATCTACACGGTATAGCCCTGAATTTTCCAATGCGTAGCTCTTTGCAAAAGAGAGATATTGGCAAGGAAAAGCTGTCTTGTACCTTTGCATTTTTCTCCCAAACGAAGGACACTAGAAAGAAAATTTTAAAGCCTCCTGTTAGGCCATCATCTACACGGCATAGCCCTGAATTTTCCAATGCGTAGCTCTTTGCAAAAGAGAGATATTGGCAAGGAAAAGCTGTCTTGTACCTTTGCATTTTTCTCCCAAACGAAGGAAACTAGAATGAAAATTTTAAAGCCCCCTGTTAGTGCTTCATCTACACGGCATAGCCCTGAATTTTCCAATGTGCAGCTCTTTGCAAAAGAGAGATATTGGCAAGGAAAAGCTGTCTTTCAACTCTTCCACAACTGAAAAACAGATAGTGTTCCCAAGCCTTCCATCCTGTAATATCTTCAGTCTCTCGTCAATGAAGAAAACAATCCCTCCAGCAGACTCTTCAACCACGATACAAGATCACAGCCAAAAGGGCGAGAAGCAACTACACTTGCGTTTAACCAAAATGGCAGTGCACCAAAACATAAGCTGACACAATCATGGAGAATGAGCCAGCATATATGCTCTTCTATCTATATTTTGCAAACCTGCTCTTGTCCCCTCCAGCTGCTCCATGTAGATTTGACGCCTGGCAAGGTGCATAACCCACTGACAAGCAGGCACACTCCTGCATGAGTTTTCACTCTCACTAGCAGGATGATACACATTCATTTGCATGTGCTCCACCTCTGACACACCGCCCACCCAACCACCCAGTCACCAGAGCCACCCACAAGCCAACTGGCTCCGTGATTTAATTTGCACAGTGCAGTCATCCAGGCAGCATGTCCTTCTCAATGGAATAATCTCTGGTTCCATGGAATCTTCCGCATTGGAATGCTGCGGAACAAAAAGGATTTAAACATTCAGCTTGCTAGCATTCAATGTACCTGCGGCTTGGCTCTAGCATATGGGTCTTCATCCTGTGGCCCTCCAGCTGCTGTGAAACTACACATCCCAGCATGCCCTGCCACAGTTTTGCTATTAAGGTATGCTAAAACTGAGGCAGGGCATGCTGGTATATGTAGTTCCACAGCAGCTGGAGGGTCGCAGGTTGAAGACCCATATTCTAGCATGCCTGTTCTATGATGCATGTTCCGTGATGTCACAATCAGCTTGGAATGGGGTGTCTAGCATGCATTTGCTGACAGCCACTTGAGGGAGACACACATCAGGAGATGCAGCATATCGGAGGTCTTCGATGCCTTTCCTGCAAATGCACACCACCAGCTGCTGGTCTGGACACAAAACAATACCCACAATTGAAGGCTCAAAATGCCCAACTACAGGATTAATGTAAGTAGTGAATTTTGGAATGAATTTAGAAGTAGGAAATTAAGTTAGTTCACAAGTACATTCAAATTCCGATCTAAAGTCTAGGTAGGCCTCACGTCCTGGCAGCCCCCAGCATTTAAAAATGCCTTGATTAGAGGTAGGGAATTAAATGTAGATAAGAAGTAGACACAAAATAACACTCCACAGAGCAATTATCAGGTGTCTTTATCAATTGTTGCATTTAAAAAATCAAGCAATTAGGGAACACAATGTTGCGACAATGTAACCCTATTTGCAAAATAGTACTAAATAAGTTTGTCGATGTAAGACATTTGCAAAGGCGCAAACAAAACACGCTGGAAAATGCAACTGAATCTGTTTTTGGAGGTTAGAATAGATGCAGGATCAAGTAGCTCAATGGGTAGGGTGTTTGATTAGAATTCAACAGGTTATAGATTTGAATCCTGGGTATGATAGTTTGAGGTGTTATTTAATAAAGTATGTTTATATATTAGTCACACATGGCTTACTTGTACAAATGGCATGTCACCAGTTAGTGCTGACTGCTGATATGCCATTTGCACAAACACGCCATGTGTGACTGTATATGCATTTAAGGAGGGCACCCCGGCAATACCACAAACCATTGAGTGTCAAGTATACTAGATATATCTTCATATCTCATGTGCTTTCTCTGAGACCAATCTTGTTATGCCCCTTCCCCACAAGGCATGCGCCTTTTGTCCATATTGCAAAAATGGGGAGGGGAGGGGGGGGGGGGCATATAATTCTCTGTCACAGGGCACCAAAAAGTCTAGTTATGGCTCTGGTATGCATTATGTAATCTGGCAGACCATATCTCCAACACTGGCTGGTTGGAATAGAAATCCGGTTATCTATGTGAGCAAATGACCATCAACGATTTACTCTCAAACACTAGAAAATGGACAAACATGGTCCCCTAAACAAATTGGTTAAATTTTGGGTTTAACCAATTTGTGTAATGACCATTTTTGACCACTTTTCTAGTGTTTGGGAGCAAATGGTTAATTGACATTTGCTACTATACATTACCAGATTTTCATTCCATCCATCCAGACTGGATAGATAGCCTGACAGATAATTGTGTAGTGTACGCCCAGGATAACTGTCAGTTGTGCTTTCTTTTATGACGGCACATAAATGGGTGGGCAGATCCAGAGCAAGCACTGCCCACTCATGCATAGTTGTCAACTGATGTGAAGTTCCAGGGGGCAATCTCAGTTATAAAGAAAAGTATCTGGAAATTGTCCCTAGTTTAAAAAAAAAATAAAAAAAAAATTGATCAACTCCATTTATTTAGTATGATATCCCAGCAGTCAGAACAACATACTTTATTAAATAACACATCTCAAACTACCATACCCAGGATTCAAACCTATAACCTGTTGAATTCTAATCAAACACCCTACCTATTGAGCTATTTGATCCTGCATAAAAATTGTGAACATTATATGAAGCTATTGGTACTTTGCAAAAAAAAAAGTATCAGCATTACAACGCAGCAGATCCATGCAGTTTGCAGCCACACACTACATGTATCTGCTCAGCAACAATGCTGATTATTTCTTCACAAAGTACAAGGTGAGCTCCAAACAGAATTCTCTAGCTTAGAATTATACCTTTCTATGCCAAACCTAAAAGTCGGGCCCCCCACCCTGGGATCCCCCAGAGGGAGGCCTGCACCGTCATGCGGCAGGCTTGTCCGTTTTGGAAGCAGGCTGATGGGCAGCCCAGGCTTGCTTCAGTCTGGGCTTGGCAGGTCTGGAAGCATGAGCTTGCTTTGGGTATGCCTGACCTTGGGTACGCTTTACCTGAGGGATGAAAGGGCCAAGGGAAAGTACTTTTAGCCTTCTGCGTGGTAGGAGTCATACGAGGTAGGCAAGCTGTTTTAGCAGTAGCCAGATCAGCTACAATCTTATTGAGGTCTTCTCCAAAGAGAGTGTCTCCCTTGAAAGGAAGCACCTCCAGGGTTTTCTTGGAATCCATATCCACCGACCAGGATCTCAACCAGCTGTATAAAGTATTACCTTGGAACTGGCTCTCCACTCCCCATTATCTGGTTATCATGGCTTCCTCCTCCAGTGTCCAGACTCGCTTGCTGAAGCTCGGCCACTTCTTCCTAGCAGCAGGCTACTGGATCACTGGGCAGCAGAGGTGCTTGGGAGCCGGAAGGGGGCGGAGCAATCAGGCAGGCAGTTGCAGTGCTGCCCAGCTATCTGTGGTGTGAGAAGAAGCAGGGGCACCCCACCGCTGGCAGTGCTGCAGCTAGCGGTGGTGGCAGCGGCGAGGCTGCTGGGCTGGGTCTTGAAAAAGGTGGAAAGAAGGGTGTTACGGCATGGAATGTACAAACTGCGAGACCCTGCTGGTAGCGCCTTTGTCTATTTAGTAGGAAGGGCACGTAACAGCCGGGGGGCAATGGAGGAAGCCCCTTTAGGGCTGGAGCCCCTTCAGGGCTGGAGCCCGGCGGCAACTGACTCCGTTGTCTCTGGCAGTTCTGCCCCTGGACTAGAGGAATGGTCAAGAACATGGCAACATTTAATGCCAAAAAATGCAAAATCATACACGTCTCAAAAATGCAAAGGCTAACTATAATATTAAGGGCATTATAATGGCAAGAGGAAAGCTATCTAAGTATTACTATTTCAGGTGAGCAATGTAACAAAGCAATAGGAAAGGCAAGTCAGATGCTTGTTTGCATAGGTTAAAGAACCAGTAGCAGAAAAAAGTAATACAGGTTGAGTATCCCATATGCAAATATTCCGAAATACGGAATATTCCGAAATACGGACTTTTTTGAGTGAGACTGAGATAGTGAAACCTTTGTTTTTTGATGGCTCAGTGTACACAAACTTTGTTTAATACTCAAAGTTATTAAAAATATTGTATTAAATGAACTTCAGACTGTGTGTATAAGGTGTATATGACACATGAATGAATTCTGTGAATGTACACACACTTTGTTTAATGCACAAAGTTATAAAAAATATTGGCTAAAATGACCTTCAGGCTGTGTGTATAAGGTGTATATGAAACATAAATGCATTTTGTGCTTAGATTTAGGTCCCATCACCATAATATCTCGTTATGGTATGCAATTATTCCAAAATACAGAAAAATCCGATATCCAAAATTCCTCTGGTCCCAAGCATTTTGGATAAGGGATACTCAACCTGTAATGCCACTGTATAGGTCCTTGGTACAGCCACATTTAGAATCCTGTGTTCAGTTCCAGAAGCCATATCTCCAGAAGGCTGTAAATACATTAGGGCAACTAAAATTGTGCATGGCCTACATCACAAAACTTACCTGGAAATACTAAAAGATTATGTGTATAGTTTGGAGAAGGGAAGAGGGAACATACAGTAATAGAAACATTTAAATATATAGGGAGGAATGTAATAGGGTGTGAGAATCAGAAAGTGAGAGATTTTGTGTTTTTTCCTGTTGTTTTTTTTTTTTTTTCATTGTTTGTTTTTTAAAGTGGCAATCCTTTACATGGCAAAACCAGGTTGATATTTGCCATGTAAAGGATTGCCACCGTGGGCATGTGTAGAAGGGGCACTGCTACTGTTGGCATTATGTGTGTAAGCTGCACTGATATGGTGGTTATGTGTATAAAGGGCACTGCGACTGTGGGTATTATTATTATTATTATTATTATTATTACATGCGGTGTAATGACAATAAGATAGTGCTACTGTGTGGCGTATTTTGATTTGGGGTGCTATTGTGTGGCCATGCCCCTTCCTTGTGATACCACACCTTCTTTTTTTAAGGAGCGCACTGTCCCTTTATGCATTGATAGGTCCTGTCTTAGAGGGAGAGGCCACAGATCTTCTGTGAGCATTTCCTGCAGATCCGGATACCAGGTCCTCCGTGGCCAATCTGGAACAATGAGGATTGTTCTCACTCCTCTTTGTCTTATTATCCTCAACACCTTGGGTATGAGAGGAAGAGGAGGAAATACATAGACCGACCGGAACACCCACGGTGTCACTAGGGCGTCTACAGCTACTGCCTGAGGGTCTCTTGACCTTGCGCAATACCTCTGTAGCTTTTTGTTGAGCCGGGACGGCATCATGTCTATCTGTGGCAGTTCCCACCGACTTGTAATCTGTGCAAAGACTTCCTGATGAAGTCCCCACTCTCCCGGATGTAGGTCGTGTCTGCTGAGGATGTCTGCTTCCCAGTTGTCCACTCCCGGAATGAACACTGCTGACAGTGCGCTTGCGTGATTCTCCACCCAGCGAAGAATTCTGGTGGCTTGTGCCATCGCCACTCTGCTTCTTGTGCCGCCTTGGCGGTTTACATGAGCCACTGCGGTGACGTTGTCTGACTGGATCAGAACCGGTTGGTCGCAAAGTAAGGTCTCCGCTTGACGTAGGGCATTGTATATGGCCCTTAGTTCCAGGATGTTGATGTGAAGACAAGTCTCTTGACTTGACCAAAGACCTTGGAAATTTCTTCCCTGTGTGACTGCTCCCCAACCTTGGAGGCTTGCGTCTGTGGTCACCAGGATCCAGCCCTGAATGCTGAATCTGCGTCCCTCGAGAAGGTGAGCACTCTGCAGCCACCACAAGAGTGATACCCTGACCCTGGGGGACAGGGTGATCAACCAATGCATCTGTAAATGTGACCCGGACCACTTGTCCAGTAGGTCCCATTGGAAAGTCCTCGCATGGAACCTGCCGAATGGAATGGCCTCGTATGATGCCACCATCTTTCCCAGGACTCGAGTGCAGTGATGCACTGACACCTGTTTTGGTTTCAATAGGTTCCTGACAAGAGTCATGAGTTCCTGGGCCTTTTCTATCAGGAGATAAACCCTCTTCTGGTCTGTGTCCAGAATCATGCCCAAGAAAGACAGACGAGTAGTAGGAATCAACTGCGACTTCGGGATATTGAGAATCCAGCCGTGTTGCTGTAACACTTTCAGTGAAAGTGATACGCTGTTCAGCAACTGCTCTCTTGATCTCGCTTTTATGAGATCGCCCAAGTACGGGATAATTGTGACACCTTGCTTGCACAGGAGCACCATCATTTCCGCCATTACCTTGGTGAAAATTCTCAGGGCCATGGAGAGACCAAACAGCAACGTCTGAAATTGGCAATGACAGTCCTGTACCGCAAATCTGAGTTACGCCTGATGAGGTGGATAAATGGGGACATGAAGGTATGCATCCTGTACACAAATGCGGACAACAGGTGTCAAGCCGTGTGTTGCCTTTGTCAAGCTGTAATAAGTAGGGATAAGGACGTTAACCACCTCGGAACATCCTCCCTTATACGTCACCTGCAGCGCATTCATCATAAGTCAGTGACAAGTTCAAAAACTTTGGATGACAGTGGAAGCAGTCCACTAACCACTAAATCCCTTCCTCTTGTAACCAAGCTCCTGCAAACCACACCACCAACTCCCTCAGTGTCAATTTCCTCCTTAGACAGGAGAGCCAATAGTCCTGCAGGCCATGTCACTGGCAAGTCTGACGAGTCCTCTCCTGCCTGGGATTCCTCCGATGCATCCTTGAGTGTAACGCCTACTGCTGCTGGCGCTGCTGTTGTTGCTGCTGGGAGTCGATCGTCATCCCAGAGGGGAAGTCGGAAGACCACTTGTACTTCTTCCAGTAAGCAATTGACTGTCCAACAGTCCTTTGCGAGGAAGATGAAATATCACAGCAGTCATCCTGCTGCAAAGCGGATAACTCAGGTCTGGGTGGTGAGAAACGTGGTTCCGGTATCCATTGTTAATTTAGAGGCAACTAGAGACTTGATTGAGGTACTGTGTCCCCGGTACCAAATACCCTCTAGGTTCCATTTCTCTAGGCAGGCGATACCGAAAATGTACACAGACCTCAGAAAAAGAGTCACCAGTGTCCTAAAAAATGCAGTTGTACCCAATGTCCACTTGTCTGTGGTTAAGTGGAGCAGGGCAGACTCAGGACTATATGACTGTGACAGCCCACTGGGTAGATGTATTGCCTCCCGCAGCAAGAACAGCAGCGGCGGCACCAGTAGCAGCATCTCGCAATTGCCAACTCGTTCCTAGGCAGGCTACGCTTTGTATCACCGCTTTCCATAAGAGGCACACAGCTGACAACCACTTACGGAAACTGAGGAACATCATCGCAGAATGGCTTACCCCAATTGAACTCTCCTGGGGATTTGTGACATCGGACAACGCCACCAATATTGTGCGTGCATTACATCTGGGCAAATTCCAGCACGTCTCATGTTTTGCACATACATTGAACTTGGTGGTGCAGAATTATTTAAAAAACGACAGGGGCGTGCAAGAGATGCTGTCGGTGGCCCGAAGAATTGCGGGCCACTTTCTGCCTTCAGCCACCGCATGCCGAAGACTGGAGCACCACCAAACATTCCTGAACCTGCCCTGCCATCATCTGAAGCAAGAGGTGGTAACGAGGTGGAATTCAACCCTCTATATGCTTCAGAGGATGGAGGAGCAGCAAAAGGCCATTCAAGCCTATACATCTGCCCACGATATAGGCAAAGGAGGGGGAATGCACCTGACTCAAGCGCAGTGGAGAATGATTTCAACGTTGTGCAAGGTTCTGCAACCCTTTGAACTTTCCACACGTGAAGTCAGTTCAGACACTGCCAGCCTGAGTCAGGTCATTCCCCTCATCAGGCTTTTGCAGAAGAAGCTGGAGACATTGAAGGAGGAGCTAAAACAGAGCGATTCAACTAGGCATGTGGGACTTGTGGCTGGAGCCCTTAATTTGCTTAACCAGGATTCAATCTGTTGAAATCAGAGCACTACATTTTGGCCGCCGTGCTCGATCCTAGATTTAAAACCTACATTGTATCTCTCTTTCCGGCAGACACAAGTTTGCAGAGGTTCAAAGACCTGCTGGTGAGAAAATTGTCAAGTCAAGCGGAACGTGACCCGTCAACAGCTCCTCCTTCACATTCTCCCGCAACTGGGGGTGCGAGAAAAAGGCTAAGAATTCCGAGCCCACCCGCTGGCGGTGATGCAGGGCAGTCTGGAGTGAGTGCTGACATCTGGTCCAGACTGAATGACCTGGCAACGATTACTGACATGTCGTCTACTGTCACTGCATATGATTCTGTCACCTTTGAAAGAATGGTGGAGAAAAAGAGGCAATTTGGAGGCCCTTGCACAAACTGGCTTTATTCTACCTAAGTTGCCCTCCCTCCAGTGTGTACTCCGAAAGAGTGTTTAGTGCGGCCGCTCACCTTGTCAGCAATCGGCGTACAAGGTTACTTCCAGAAAATGTGGAGAAGATGATGATCATCAAAATTAATTATAATCAATTCCTCCGTGGAGACATTCACCAGCAATTGCCTCCAGAAAGTACACAGGGATCTGAGATGGTGGATTCCAGTGGGGACGAATTAATAATCTGTGAGGAGGGGGATGTACACAGTGAAAGGGGTGAGGAATCGGAGGATGATGAGGTGGACATCTTGCCTCTGTAGAGCCAGTTTGTGCAAGGAGAGATTGATTGATTCTTTTTTGGTGGGGGCCCAAACCAACCCGTCATTTCAGTCAGTCGTGTGGCAGACCCTGTCGCTGAAATGATGGGTTCGTCAATGTTTTTCTTTTCAATCTAAACCCCTGCAGTTTTCTGTAAGCATCTGCTTCGCAATGATGATCAACAAGTCACAAGGGAAAACACTCAGGGCTGGAGGCGTAGATCTTAGGACCAGCTGCTACAAGCATGGCAGAGGTGTCACTATCACTGGTGACACACAGAGAGGCGGCGAGGGAGATTGTAATGCAGTGCGCGCAGATAAGCAGCGCAATGGTAAAAAGGAGGCATGGTCTCATAGGTAGGGGCGTGGCCTGAATCACCATTTTGTTGCTGCGGGTATCCCGGGGGTTGGGGGCTGTACCCGGGGACTAGTGTGTGAGTGGTGCTGGCTCCTGCACAGTGACAGAAACTGGGTGTTGCACGTAATGTCACAGTAAAACACCCATATTCTGTCACTGAAGAAGAGCCGGCACTTTGGTGTCACCCCACTTGGCGGGTGACACTCGGGTGTGTGCCGCAACCCCGTTGTGATGCCACTGACCCATGGGAAGCTTTACGTGGCTTACCCATGTGTTAGTAGCCCCAAGCATCTTTTGTGTTAGTCCCTGAAGAAAAACTTCAAATATTGTTTACAATTTTGTAATCAATGGCCTAATTCAGTAAGGATTGCAAATTCTGCTAAGTAACAGAATTTGCAATCCTTTGGTTCGCATGCTGGGGCCACCCATCACAGGGCATGGCCACCCAGCATGCCGCCTCCCTTCTTGACCACGCTGAAATTGCAGTCTCAGTGCAGTTCAGCGTGATCATAAAAAATGGGTTAGCCTCCTGTTGGTGCAGACTGTACGTGTGCGCAGGAAGCCGCCACCATTTTTGTGATCGCAACGGCTGCATGTGATGTCATGCAGCCGCTCTGACCACGCCTCCTGTTTCTCCGTTGAAGCCCTGCCCCCGCACCGCTCCATCTCCGACTTTGAAATGGAGTGTTGCTGACCCCCCCCCCCCCCCCGCACCGATTGACAGTCACAGAAAATGCAGGCGCATGCGTATGCTCTTAGCAATTTTTGCAGTTGGATTGCTTATTGTGATTGCAATCCAACCTGAATCAGGCTCTATTACCTATCACAATGCACTGCAGGTAGTACAAAATGGGGTTAATATAGGAGAAAACCCCCCAGAGCTGTGCTCCTTAACTGTCCCTGGTGGCTAGTGGAGCGGCTGCCCAGTAATCAGTGTCCACGCCAGTGCGCACACGGCCCGCCCCCTACAGCCATGCTGGATCACGGTATAGTGTGGGCACAGAAGCCCCTTACCTCCCTTTCATCAGCGGCCTCGTGATCCCGGAGGGCGGTGTGTGTGTGACTGACCTTAGGAAGAAACCGGAGGCTCCGCTGCAGTGACCCAGCAACCAGGGCACGGGAGTATACTGCGCCGCTGGGAGTGATGGAGCTGCAGTAAAGATGTCTATTAGACCTAGCCTGCTGCAGCCCTTGTACATTCTTATAAAAAAAGTTCTTCTTTTCTTGTCAAAATTAATAGCTAAGTATAGGCTGCCTGAGGCAGCCCCCTGTTAAGTGTCCTGCTACTGAAGGCACCAACTACAAACTGAGCTCCCTGTTCATGGAAGCGAGGTTATAGAGCAGGGGGCGCTGAGCATCTTGGGAACAGTCAAAAGCTTTGAGCCTGTTGGTGCCTCAGATCAAGATCCTACTCTACACCACAATGTGAATCCTTGTGGAGTCCAGTGTACCCCACAGAAGAAATGAATGTGTCACACCCATTGGCAGCAACATTAGAATAGCTGCTGATGGGCACAATGGAGAAAGGAAGGGGGAAAAACATTTGAATCCAGCACATATATGTAATTTGAATATGTAATTTGTACCTTCCTACTTTAAAATGTAATGGATGAACCTCACCCTGTGAGAACTATCTTCATGATCAAGAGATCTCATATGCAAGATAAGTATGTGTTGGCAGAGGCGCTCACTGGGCAGAGATGCTGATCGCATCTCTGGCATGTGCCGGTGCACTGCGGCACCAGCACACACACACACACACTTCAGACCTGATCTCCTGTTGTGTGAATATGCACAGCAGAGATCAGGTCTGAATACAGCTGTCAGTAAGGCAGGGATCTGCTGCTGCCAGTGAGGCAGGGATGTGCTGCTGTCAGTGAAGCAGTGATCTGCTGCTGCCAGTGAGGCAGGGATCTGCTGCTGCCAGTGAGGCAGGGATGTGCTGCTATAAGTGAGGCAGGTATGTGCTGCTGTCAATGAGGCAGGGATGTGCTGCTGTCAGTGAAGCAGGGATGTGCTGCTGTCAGCGAGGCAGTGATCTGCTGCCCACTATCTCCCTATCACCCCTGCCTGAGTCACACACTTTCCCTGTCACCCCTGCCCCAGTTACCCACTATCTCCCAGTCACCGCTGCCTCAGTTAACCACTATACCTGCGACCCCTGCCTCAGTCACCTACTATACCAGTCACCCCTGCTTTAGTCACCCACTATCTCTGTCACCCCTGCCTCAGTCAACCACTATCTCCATATCACCCCTACCTCAGTCACCCACTATCCCTGTCACCTCTGCCTCAGTCACCCACTGTCACCCTATCACCCCTGCCTCAGTCACCCACTATCCCTGTCACCCCTGCCTCAGTCTCCTACTGTCCCTGTCACCCCTGCCACAGTCATCCACTATATCCCTATCACCCCTGCCTTAGTCACTGACTATCTCCCAGTCACCCCGGCCTCAGTCACCCACTATCTCCCAGTCATACATGCTTCAGTCACCCACTATCTCCCAGTCATCCCTGCCTCAGTCACCTACTGACACCAGTGCAGACATTTCTGCTGCGGCCTCTCCACTCTCCAGCGTGAACGTACTGACGACTGAGGAAATCCGCTTCCCAGTTGAGGACTCCGGGAATGAACACTGCCGATATTGCTGGCAGATGACGTTCTACCCAACTGAGGATTTTTGATACTTTTAGCTTTGCCATGCAATTTCGAGTGCCGCCTTGATGATTTGTGTACACTACCGTGGTGTCGTTGTCCGATTGTACTTGAACAGGCCTGTTCTGTACTAGAGGCAGGGCCAGTGTCAATGAATTGAACACTGCCCGCAATTCCAGAATGTTTATCGGGAGGAGAGATTCCTCCCTGGTCCACCGATGGTGAAGGGTCGTCATCACGGCCATGACCTTGGTGAATTTCCGAGGTGCCGTGGCCAAACCAGAAGGCAGGACCTGAGATCCAAAAACTAACCAGGCACAACACTGCTTAGCTTCCAACATCAGATGAGATTGGACATATCCAGTGTGATGCGGCTGTAGATGATTTTTGCTGTTTCTAACTTCTACTTCTAACTACTGGTACATCAATGAATAAGTTTCAAAATATAATGCATCAAGAGAACGGTGTTGGTAGTATAAAACTACCTACAGCACCTGGTATTCCCAGGTGGTCTCACATCCAAGAACAAACCAGGCCCAAAATCAGGTGATATTGGGCATATACAGTGTGGTGTGGCTGTAGATGAGCTTAGTGGTTTCTGTTAGAGTTCTTCTACTTCTAACTACTCGTACATAAATGAGTAAGCAGCCGATTTATTAAACCTGGTGAAATGATAATTTGCATGGTGATAAAGTACCAGCCAATCAGCTCCTAATTGCCATGTCACAGGCTGGGTTTGAAAAATGACAGTTAGGAGCTGACTGGCTGGTACTTTATCACCTTGCACTTTATCAGTTCACCAGGCTTAATAGATCTGCCCCAATGTTTCAAAATGGAATGCATCAAGAGAACGGTGTTAGTATTGTAAAAATACACACAGCTCCTGGTATTTCCTTGTGGTCTCCCATCCAAGTACTAAAACCAGGACCAACACTGCTCAGCTTCCATGATCAGGAGAGATTGGGCAAATCCAGTGTGCTGTGGCTGTAGATGAGCTGGTGGTTTCTGTTACAGCTCTTCTACTTCTAACTTCTGGTACATAAAAGAATACATGTAAAAATTAAATGTACCAAGAAAATGGTGTTGCTAGTTTAAAAACACCTAAAGAATCTGATACTACCAAGCAGTCTCCCATCCATGTATTAACAAAGTCCAATACTGCTTTGCTTCAAAAATCAAATGAGATTGGGCATATCCAGTGTGGTGTGGCTTTAGATAAGCTTTGTGGTTTCTGTTAGAGCTCTTCTACTTCTAACTACTGGTACATTAATGAATATGTATAAGGATGTAGTTTATCCAATATGCCTTTACTACCTTACCTTTCAACCCCCCCTCCCTCCCCTCTTCTCCTTATAACTTCCTTAGTTCTCTCCTCCTCGTGTGTGCGTTATTTGTTTTCTCATACGTCCTAGAGGATGCTGGGGTCACATTAAGAACCATGGGGTATAGACGGGATCCGCAGGAGACATGGGCACTTTAAGACTTTCAAAGGGTGTGAACTGTCTCCTCCCTCTATGACCCTCCTCCAGACTCCAGTTTTAGTATTGTGCGCAGTGATACTGGATGCACTACAGGGGAGCTCTACTGAGTTTCTCTGAAAAGACTTGTTAGTTTTTTTTATTTTCAGGGAGGCTGCTGGCAACAGTCTCCCTGCTTCGTGGGACTTAGGGGAGAGAAGTATGACCAACTTCTAGTGAGTTCAATGGCTCTGCTTCAGGCTGACAGGACACCATTAGCTCCTGAGGGTGCTGATCGCTGGGTACGCCTAGATGCACACTCCCGCAGCCTGCCGTCACCCCCTTACAGAGCCAGAAGACAGGTGAGTAGCAGAAGAACAGAAGACTTCTTCTTCAGTGACGGCATTCTGAGGTACCGAGCAGCGAGCGGAACGCTGCGCGCCATGCTCACACACAAACACAGGCACTGCAGGGTGCAGGGCACGGGGGGGGGGGGCACCCTGGGCAGCATAAATTCCTCACAAAAGGCTGGAAAAAGTGGACATTAGTGCCTGGGCACTGTCCTTACCCCACTAGCATAATTAATTATTTCTGAGCGGGACAGATACGCGCCATTACAGCGGCGGGGCTTCTTCCTCACCTCACCAGAACATCTTTAGAGCATTACAAGTCTATCACTATAGAGTTTATTATTTCCCAGACTGTGTACTTTTGGCGCTGGATTGTGAGCTGAAAAATCCTCTGTGTCCCTCTGACAGATTTACTGACGGTCTGTCCCCCATAAGCCGGTGTGTCTGTGGGTACTTGGTATATGTGTGTCAACATGTCGGTGGCTGAATTTTTTTCCCAAGAGGAAACTATGGCCCTCATTCCGAGTTGTTCGCTCGGTATTTTTCATCGCATCGCAGTGAGAATTCTCTTAGTGCGCATGCGTAATGTTCGCACTGCGCATGCGTCAAGTAACTTTACTAAGAAGAAAGTAATTTTACTCACGGCTTTTTAGTCGCTCCGGAGAACGCATTGTGATTGACAGGAAATGGGTGTTACTGGGCGGATGTACGGCGTTTTAGGGGCGTGTGGCTGGAAACGCTACCGTTTCCGGAAAAAACGCAGGCGTGTCTGGAGAAACGGTGGGAGTGCTTGGGCGAACGCTGGGTGTGTTTATGACGTCAGCCGGGACCGAAAAGCACTGAATTGATCGCACAGGCAGAGTAAGTCTGGAGTTACTCAGAAACTGCTAACTCGGTTTTGATCGCAATATTGCGAATACATCGGTCGCACATTTAAGATGTTTAGATTCACTCCCAGTAGGCGGCGGCTTAGCGTGTGTAACTCTGCTATAATCGCCTTGCGAGCGAACAACTCGGAATGAGGGCCCATATTAGGAATGCAGACATATGATGGTGGCCCTGTTGGCACCACCAATAACTGACTGGGTAAATGTTTCAGTAATATCAGAGTAAGGTTGGATAAATCTGTGTCCCAGACACAGACGTAGAGAATAGATGTGATATTCATGGCTATGTTTCTTTTCCCTCAGGCCCCGCTGGGTCGCAAAAATGTTATTTTGCCCAGTTACTACACACTGATACTGACACGGATACTGATACTTATGTCGACCATAATGTTTCCTGATTAGATCCAATATTGGCAAGGAGCATTCAGTACATGATTGTGGATATTAAGGACATATTAAAATCACTGAAGACCCTGCTGTTCCTGACAAAGGGGTCTATATGTATGTATATATAGATATATAATGAAAGCTGATGTAACGTTCCTCCATCTCTGTTTGAGAAAGTCTGGGCCAGCTCGACAAGATGGTTTCAAATCCCCAAAAGGATTCTGGTTGTTTATTCATTTCCCGCCGCGGACAGAATAAAGTGGGAGTCACCCCCTGTTCTGCACGGGGCCCTGTCACAAATCCAGCGGATCGTATGCAGGAAGCTACATTATTTCTAGTTATGTAACCACGGGTACATTACTTAGACCTGCCATTACATGTGCATGGGTGAGTAGTAGTATTCAAGAATTGGTCGAATACCTTGTCATCCGATATAGATACCCTGGAGAGATGGGATACTCCTTACGTTGTATCATATCAAGGACACTGCAGCATACTTACGTGAGACTGCAAGGGATATAGGACTCTTGAGTTCACGGGCCAATTTCATGGCAGTGTCGGATAGGAGGGCATTGTGGATTCACCAAGAGAATGCTGATGCTGACTCCAAGAAGAAAGGGAGTCTCTTCCCTATGAAGGTGAAGCCTTGTTTGGTGACTGCCTAGTTAATTTGATCTCGGCAGCTCCCGCAGGTAAGTCAACCTTCTTGCCCTATGTTCCCTCCCAACGGATGAAGACGCATCATTATCTGATGCAGTCATTTCGGCCCAATAGATATGCAAGAAGTTAAGATTCCCCTTTCTTTGCAGGTAGAGGAAGGAGAAGAGAGAAGAGGTCTGCATCCTCTTCAAGATCGCAGGAGCAGAGATCATCCTCTGCTTCTGCCAAATCCACTGCATGACGCTGGGGCTCTCTTGCAGGAGCCCGCACCAGTGGGGGCACGTCTAAAACTCTTCAGTCAGTTCTGGATTCATTCGGACATGGACTCGTGTGTTTTACAAATAGTGTCCCAAGGGTACAAACTGGGGTTTCAAGATGTTCCCCCTCACCGATTGTTCAAACATTAAGTTACTGTGCTATTCCTGGGTTATATAGCGCTGGGGTATGTGCTGGCATACTCTCTCTCTGTCTCTCCAAAGGGCCTTGTGGGGGAAATGTCTTCAGTAAAAGTATTCCCTGTGTGTGTGGTGTGTCGGTACGCGTGTGTCGACATGTCTGAGGAAGAAGGCTATATTAGAGAGGAGCGGGAGCAAATGAACGTGGTGTCTCCGCCGACACCTGATTGGATGGATATGTGGAATGTTTTAAATGCTAGTGTAAACTCATTGCACAAAAGATTAGACAAGGCAGAAGCTTTGGGACAGTCAGGGTCTCAACCAATGCCTAATCCTATGTCGCAGGGACTGTCAGGGTCTCATAAGCGCCCACTATCCAGATTGTTGACACAGATACCGACACGGATTCTGACTCCAGTGTCGATTACGATGATGCAAAGTTACAGCCAAAATTGGCAAAATACATTTGATATATGATTATGGCAATAAAAGATGTTTTGCACATCACAGAGGAGCCCCCTGTCCCTGACAAGAGGGTACATATGTACAAGGGAAAGAAGCCTGAGGTAACCTTTCCCCCCTCACACGAGCTGAACGAGTTATGTGAAAAAGCTTGGGAATCTCCTGCAGATTTCCAAAAGGATTCCCCTTTCCCATCAACGGATAGGTTACGATGGGAATCCTCCCCTTGGGTGGACAAAGCATTAACACGCTTATCCAAGAAGGTAGCCCTCCCGTCCCAGGATACGGCTACCCTCAAAGAGTCTGCTGACCGCAAACAGGAGATTACCCTGAAGTCCATTTATACACATTCAGGTACCTTACTCAGACCGGCAATTGCGTCGGCCTGGGTGTGTAGTGCTGTAGCGGCATGGACGGATACCCTAGATAAGGCTACTATTTTATTGCCCCTGGGGCATATAAGAGATGCTGTCCTATATATGTGTGTATGCAAACTACAGGTGGTGCTGCAGGGCTCACACCCTTTTACTTGTCTTGTAGAGCAACTCTGGAGCTGTTACTGGGTCCAGCTGCTGCAAGAAATCAGCTTGAATGCTTCAGGGGCTTGGGCATGGCCAACATGAGCCCCACACTGATGGGGGTGTATAAAGCGATCTAGGGGTCATCCAAGCGCAACCCCACAAAGGCCGCCATGCCCTGCGTGACCATTTTCTCTTTTCATATGCAGACGAGGGTTGCAGCCAACTATGCCCATTGCTTGGATGACATCACTGTATGCAAATCCGTCTGCTGCAGACCTTTCCCCAGGAATGCTTGTACTAGTTGTTGCATATGGTTTGATGTTTGAGGGTGCTTCAGTATTAGGCAGCTTTCCGCCCTCTCATGTTCATCTGAAAATATGTGGTCTCCCTGCAGTTCCCTTGTGCTTCCTCAGTTGAATCTCCTTAACTTGACGGGTGTGTGCCCGAGCAGCCGCCCTCCACAGCCCTATCCCAGCACATGCTTTTCTTGCGTATGAGATCTCTTGATCATGAAGATAGTTCTCACAGGGTGAGGTTCATCCATTACATTTTAAAGTAGGAAGGTACAAATTACATATTCAAATTACATATATGTGCTGGATTCAAATGTTTTCCCCCCTTCCTTTCTCAATTGTGCCCATCAGCAGCTATTCTAATGTTGCTGCCAATGGGTGTGACACATTCATTTCTTCTGTGGGGTACACTGGACTCCACAAGGATTCACATTGGGGTGTAGAGTAGGATCTTGATCTGAGGCACCAACAGGCTCAAAGCTTTTGACTGTTCCCAAGATGCTCAGCGCCCCCTCCTCTATAACCTCGCTTCCATGAACAGGGAGCTCAGTTTGTAGTTGGTGCCTTCAGTAGCAGGACACTTAAGAGGGGGCTGCCTCAGGCAGCCTATTCTTAGCTATTAATTTTGACAAGAAAAGAAGAACTTTTTTTTATAAGAATCTACAAGGGCTGCAGCAGGCTAGGTCTAATAGACATCTTTACTGCAGCTCCATCACTCCCAGCGGCGCAGTATACTCCCGCGCCCTGGTTGCTGGGTCACTACAGCGGAGGCTCCGGTTTCTTCCTAAGGTCAGTCACACACACACCGCCCTCCGGGATCACGAGGCCGCTGATGAAAGGGAGGTAAGGGACTTCTGTGCCCACACTATACCGTGATCCAGCGTGGCTGTAGGGGGCGGGCCATGTGCGCACTGGCGTGGACACTGATTACTGGGCAGCCGCTCCACTAGCCACCAGGGACAGTTAAGGAGCACAGCTCTGGGGGTTTTTCTCTTATATTAACCCCATTTTGTACTACCCGCAGTGCATTGTGATAGGTAATAGAGCCTGATTCAGGTTGGATTGCAATCGCAATAAGCAGTCCAACTGCAAAAATTGCTAAGAGCATACGCATGCGCCTGCATTTTCTGTGGCACCCCGCAGTTAATGCGATCGCCTCTGACTGTCAATCGGTGCTGGGGGGGGGGGTCAGCAACACTCCATTTCCAAGTCGGAGATGGAGCGGTGCGTGGGCAGGGCTTCAAAATGGGGTCGGCAACGGAGAAACAGGAGGCGTGGTCAGAGCGGTTGCATGACATCACATGCAGCAGCTGCGATCACAAAAATGGTGGCGGCTTCCTGCGCACACATACAGTCTGCACCAACAGGAGGCTAACCCATTTTTTATGATCACGCTGAACTGCACTGCGACTGCAATTTCAGCGTGGTCAAGAAGGGAGGCGGCATGCTGGGTGGCCCCAGCATGCGAACCAAAGGATTGCAAATTCTGTTACTTAGCAGAATTTGCAATCCTTACTGAATTAGGCCCATTGATTACAAAATTTATTTGTAAATATTTGAAGTTTTTCTTCAGGGACTAACACAAAAGATGCTTGGGGCTACTAACACATGGGTAAGCCACGTAAAGCTTCCCATGGGTCAGTGGCATCACAACGGGGTTGCGGCCCACACCCGAGTGTCACCCGCCAAGGGGGGTGACACCAAAGTGCCGGCTCCTCTTCAGTGACAGAATATGGGTGTTTTACTGTGACATTACGTGCAACACCCAGTTTCTGTCACTGTGCAGGAGCCAGCACCACTCACACACTAGTCCCCGGGTGCAGCACTCAACCCCCGGGATACCCGGAGAAACAAAATGGAGATTCAGGCCAACAGGCCACACCCCTACCTATGAGACCATGCCTCCATTTTACCATTGCGCTGCTTATCTGCGCGCACTGCATTACAATCTCCCTCGCTGCCTTTCTGGGTGTCACCAATGATAGTGACACCTTTGCCATGCTTGTAGCAGCTGGTCCTAAGATCTACGCCTCCAGCCCTGAGTGTTTGCCCTTGTGACTTGTTGATCATCATAGCGAAGCAGATTCTTACAAAAAACTGCAGGGGCTTAGATTGAAAAGAAAAACATTGACGAACCCATCATTTCAGCAACAGGGTCTGCCACACGGCTGACTGAAATGACTGGTTGGTTTGGACCCCCACCAAAAAAGAAGCAATCAATCTCTCCTTGCACAAACTGGCTCTACAGAGGCAAGATGTTCACCTCATCATCCTCCGATTCCTCACCCCTTTCACTGTGTACATCGCCCTCCTCACAGATTATTAATTCGTCCCCACTGGAATCCACCATCTCAGATCCCTGTGTACTTTCTGGAGGCAATTGCTGGTGAATGTCTCCACGGAGGAATTGATTATAATTCATTTTGATGATCATCATCTTCTCCACATTTTCTGGAAGTAACCTCGTACGCCGATTGCTGACAAGGTGAGCGGCGGCACTAAACACTCTTTTGGAGTACACACTGGAGGGAGGGCAACTTAGGTAGAATAAAGCCAGTTTGTGCAAGGGCCTCCAAATTGCCTCTTTTTCCTGCCAGTATACATACGGACTGTCTGACGTGCCTACCTGGATGCGGTCACTCATATAATCCTCCACCATTCTTTCAAAGGTGACAGAATCATATGCAGTGACAGTAGACGACATGTCAGTAATCGTTGCCAGGTCCTTCAGTCCGGACCAGATGTCAGCACTCACTCCAGACTGCCCTGCATCACCGCCAGCGGGTGGGCTCGGAATTCTTAGCCTTTTCCTCGCACCCCCAGTTGCGGGAGAATGTGAAGGAGGAGCTGTTGATGGGTCACGTTCCGCTTGACTTGACAATTTTCTCACCAGCAGGTCTTTGAACCTCTGCAGACTTGTGTCTGCAGGAAAGAGAGATACAATGTAGGTTTTAAATCTAGGATCGAGCACGGTGGCCAAAATTTATTGCTCTGATTTCAACAGATTGAATCCTGGTTAAGCGAATTAAGGGCTCCATCCACAAGTCCCACATGCCTAGCGGAATCGCTCTGTTTTAGCTCCTCCTTCAATGTCTCCAGCTTCTTCTGCAAAAGCCTGATGAGGGGAATGACCTGACTCAGGCTGGCAGTGTCTGAACTGACTTCACGTGTGGCAAGTTCAAAGGATTGCAGAACCTTGCACAACGTTGAAATCATTCTCCACTGCGCTTGAGTCAGGTGCATTCCCCCTCCTTTGCCTATATCGTGGGTAGATGTATAGGCTTGAATGGCCTTTTGCTGCTCCTCCATCCTCTGAAGCATATAGAGGGTTGAATTCCACCTCGTTACCACCTCTTGCTTCAGAGGATGGCAGGGCAGGTTCAGGAATGTTTGGTGGTGCTCCAGTCTTCGGCACGCGGTGGCTGAATGCAGAAAGTGGCCCGCAATTCTTCGGGCCACCGACAGCATCTCTTGCACGCCCCTGTCGTTTTTTAAATAATTCTGCACCACCAAATTCAATGTATGTGCAAAACATGGGACGTGCTGGAATTTGCCCAGATGTAATGCACGCACAATATTGGTGGCGTTGTCCGATGTCACAAATCCCCAGGAGAGTCAAATTGGGGTAAGCCATTCTGCGATGATGTTCCTCAGTTTCCGTAAGAGGTTGTCAGCTGTGTGCCTCTTATGGAAAGCGGTGATACAAAGCGTAGCCTGCCTAGGAACGAGTTGGCATTTGCGAGATGCTGCTACTGGTGCCGCCGCTGCTGTTCTTGCTGCGGGAGGCAATACATCTACCCAGTGGGCTGTCACAGTCATATAGTCCTGAGTCTGCCCTGCTCCACTTAACCACGGACATGTGGACTAGTGGACATTGGGTACAACTGCATTTTTTAGGACACTGGTGACTCTTTTTCTGAGGTCTGTGTACATTTTCGGTATCGCCTGCCTAGAGAAATGGAACCTAGATGGCATTTGGTACCGGGGACACAGTACCTCAATCAAGTCTCTAGTTGCCTCTGAATTAACGATGGATACCGGAACCACGTTTCTCACCACCCAGGCTGACAAGACCTGAGTTATCCGCTTTGCAGCAGGATGACTGCTGTGATATTTCATCTTCCTCGCAAAGGACTGTTGGACAGTCAATTGCCTACTGGAAGTAGTACAAGTGGTCTTCCGACTTCCCCTCTGGGATGACGATCGACTCCCAGCAGCAACAACAGCAGCGCCAGCAGCAGTAGGCGTTACACTCAAGGAGGCATCGGAGGAATCCCAGGCAGGAGAGGACTCGTCAGACTTGCCAGTGACATGGCCTGCAGGACTATTGGCTCTCCTGTCTAAGGAGGAAATTGACACTGAGGGAGTTGGTGGTGTGGTTTGCAGGAGATTGGTTACAAGAGGAAGGGATTTAGTGGTCAGTGGACTGCTTCCGCTGTCATCCAAAGTTTTTGAACTTGTCACTGACTTATGATTAATGCGCTGCAGGTGACGTATAAGGGAGGATGTTCTGAGGTGGTTAACGTCCTTACCCCTACTTATTACAGCTTGACAAAGGCAACACACGGCTTGACACCTGTTGTCCGCATTTGTGTACAGGATGCATACCTTCATGTCCAAATTTATCCATCTCATCAGTCGTACGTCAGATTTGCGGTACAGGACTGTCATTGCCAATTTCAGACGTTGCTGTTTGGTCTCTCCACGGCCCAGAGAATTTTCACCAAGGTAATGGTGGAAATGATGGTTTTCCTGCGCAAGCAAGGTGTCACAATTATCCCGTACTTGAGCGATCTCATAAAAGCGAGATCAAGAGAGCAGTTGCTGAACAGCGTATCACTTTCACTGAAAGTGTTACAGCAACACGGCTGGATTTTCAATATCCCAAAGTCGCAGTTGGTTCCTACGACTCGTCTGTCTTTCTTGGGCATGATTCTGGACACAGACCAGAAGAGGGTTTATCTCCCGATAGAAAAGGCCCAGGAACTCATGACTCTTGTCAGGAACCTATTGAAACCAAAACTTGTGTCAGTGCATCACTGCACTCGAGTCCTGGGAAAGATGGTGGCATCATACAAAGCCATTCCATTCGGCAGGTTCCATGCGAATACTTTCCAATGGGACCTACTGGACAAGTGGTCTGGGTCACATTTACAGATGCATTGGTTGATCACCTTGTCCCCCAGGGTCAGGGTATCACTCCTGTGGTGGCTGCAGAGTGCTCACCTTCTCGAGTGACGCAGATTCGGCATTCAGTACTGGATCCTGGTGACCACAGATGCAAGCCTCCAAGGTTGGGGAGCAGTCACACAGGGAAGAAATTTCCAAGGGCTTTGGTCAAGTCAAGAGACTTGTCTTCACATCAACATCCTGAAACTAGGGGCCATATACAATGCCCTACGTCAAGCGGAGACCTTACTTTGCGACCAACCGGTTCTGATCCAGTCAGACAACGTCACCGCAGTGGCTCATGTAAACCGTCAAGGCGGCACAAGGAGCAGAGTGGCGATGGCACAAGCTACCTTTGCATTTTTCTCCCAAACGAAGGACACTAGAATGAAAATTTTAAAGCCTCCTGTTAGTGCTTCATCTACACGGTATAGCCCTGAATTTTCCAATGCGTAGCTCTTTGCAAAAGAGAGATATTGGCAAGGAAAAGCTGTCTTGTACCTTTGCATTTTTCTCCCAAACGAAGGACACTAGAAAGAAAATTTTAAAGCCTCCTGTTAGGCCATCATCTACACGGCATAGCCCTGAATTTTCCAATGCGTAGCTCTTTGCAAAAGAGAGATATTGGCAAGGAAAAGCTGTCTTGTACCTTTGCATTTTTCTCCCAAACGAAGGAAACTAGAATGAAAATTTTAAAGCCCCCTGTTAGTGCTTCATCTACACGGCATAGCCCTGAATTTTCCAATGTGCAGCTCTTTGCAAAAGAGAGATATTGGCAAGGAAAAGCTGTCTTTCAACTCTTCCACAACTGAAAAACAGATAGTGTTCCCAAGCCTTCCATCCTGTAATATCTTCAGTCTCTCGTCAATGAAGAAAACAATCCCTCCAGCAGACTCTTCAACCACGATACAAGATCACAGCCAAAAGGGCGAGAAGCAACTACACTTGCGTTTAACCAAAATGGCAGTGCACCAAAACATAAGCTGACACAATCATGGAGAATGAGCCAGCATATATGCTCTTCTATCTATATTTTGCAAACCTGCTCTTGTCCCCTCCAGCTGCTCCATGTAGATTTGACGCCTGGCAAGGTGCATAACCCACTGACAAGCAGGCACACTCCTGCATGAGTTTTCACTCTCACTAGCAGGATGATACACATTCATTTGCATGTGCTCCACCTCTGACACACCGCCCACCCAACCACCCAGTCACCAGAGCCACCCACAAGCCAACTGGCTCCGTGATTTAATTTGCACAGTGCAGTCATCCAGGCAGCATGTCCTTCTCAATGGAATAATCTCTGGTTCCATGGAATCTTCCGCATTGGAATGCTGCGGAACAAAAAGGATTTAAACATTCAGCTTGCTAGCATTCAATGTACCTGCGGCTTGGCTCTAGCATATGGGTCTTCATCCTGTGGCCCTCCAGCTGCTGTGAAACTACACATCCCAGCATGCCCTGCCACAGTTTTGCTATTAAGGTATGCTAAAACTGAGGCAGGGCATGCTGGTATATGTAGTTCCACAGCAGCTGGAGGGTCGCAGGTTGAAGACCCATATTCTAGCATGCCTGTTCTATGATGCATGTTCCGTGATGTCACAATCAGCTTGGAATGGGGTGTCTAGCATGCATTTGCTGACAGCCACTTGAGGGAGACACACATCAGGAGATGCAGCATATCGGAGGTCTTCGATGCCTTTCCTGCAAATGCACACCACCAGCTGCTGGTCTGGACACAAAACAATACCCACAATTGAAGGCTCAAAATGCCCAACTACAGGATTAATGTAAGTAGTGAATTTTGGAATGAATTTAGAAGTAGGAAATTAAGTTAGTTCACAAGTACATTCAAATTCCGATCTAAAGTCTAGGTAGGCCTCACGTCCTGGCAGCCCCCAGCATTTAAAAATGCCTTGATTAGAGGTAGGGAATTAAATGTAGATAAGAAGTAGACACAAAATAACACTCCACAGAGCAATTATCAGGTGTCTTTATCAATTGTTGCATTTAAAAAATCAAGCAATTAGGGAACACAATGTTGCGACAATGTAACCCTATTTGCAAAATAGTACTAAATAAGTTTGTCGATGTAAGACATTTGCAAAGGCGCAAACAAAACACGCTGGAAAATGCAACTGAATCTGTTTTTGGAGGTTAGAATAGATGCAGGATCAAGTAGCTCAATGGGTAGGGTGTTTGATTAGAATTCAACAGGTTATAGATTTGAATCCTGGGTATGATAGTTTGAGGTGTTATTTAATAAAGTATGTTTATATATTAGTCACACATGGCTTACTTGTACAAATGGCATGTCACCAGTTAGTGCTGACTGCTGATATGCCATTTGCACAAACACGCCATGTGTGACTGTATATGCATTTAAGGAGGGCACCCCGGCAATACCACAAACCATTGAGTGTCAAGTATACTAGATATATCTTCATATCTCATGTGCTTTCTCTGAGACCAATCTTGTTATGCCCCTTCCCCACAAGGCATGCGCCTTTTGTCCATATTGCAAAAATGGGGAGGGGAGGGGGGGGGGGCATATAATTCTCTGTCACAGGGCACCAAAAAGTCTAGTTATGGCTCTGGTATGCATTATGTAATCTGGCAGACCATATCTCCAACACTGGCTGGTTGGAATAGAAATCCGGTTATCTATGTGAGCAAATGACCATCAACGATTTACTCTCAAACACTAGAAAATGGACAAACATGGTCCCCTAAACAAATTGGTTAAATTTTGGGTTTAACCAATTTGTGTAATGACCATTTTTGACCACTTTTCTAGTGTTTGGGAGCAAATGGTTAATTGACATTTGCTACTATACATTACCAGATTTTCATTCCATCCATCCAGACTGGATAGATAGCCTGACAGATAATTGTGTAGTGTACGCCCAGGATAACTGTCAGTTGTGCTTTCTTTTATGACGGCACATAAATGGGTGGGCAGATCCAGAGCAAGCACTGCCCACTCATGCATAGTTGTCAACTGATGTGAAGTTCCAGGGGGCAATCTCAGTTATAAAGAAAAGTATCTGGAAATTGTCCCTAGTTTAAAAAAAAAATAAAAAAAAAATTGATCAACTCCATTTATTTAGTATGATATCCCAGCAGTCAGAACAACATACTTTATTAAATAACACATCTCAAACTACCATACCCAGGATTCAAACCTATAACCTGTTGAATTCTAATCAAACACCCTACCTATTGAGCTATTTGATCCTGCATAAAAATTGTGAACATTATATGAAGCTATTGGTACTTTGCAAAAAAAAAAGTATCAGCATTACAACGCAGCAGATCCATGCAGTTTGCAGCCACACACTACATGTATCTGCTCAGCAACAATGCTGATTATTTCTTCACAAAGTACAAGGTGAGCTCCAAACAGAATTCTCTAGCTTAGAATTATACCTTTCTATGCCAAACCTAAAAGTCGGGCCCCCCACCCTGGGATCCCCCAGAGGGAGGCCTGCACCGTCATGCGGCAGGCTTGTCCGTTTTGGAAGCAGGCTGATGGGCAGCCCAGGCTTGCTTCAGTCTGGGCTTGGCAGGTCTGGAAGCATGAGCTTGCTTTGGGTATGCCTGACCTTGGGTACGCTTTACCTGAGGGATGAAAGGGCCAAGGGAAAGTACTTTTAGCCTTCTGCGTGGTAGGAGTCATACGAGGTAGGCAAGCTGTTTTAGCAGTAGCCAGATCAGCTACAATCTTATTGAGGTCTTCTCCAAAGAGAGTGTCTCCCTTGAAAGGAAGCACCTCCAGGGTTTTCTTGGAATCCATATCCACCGACCAGGATCTCAACCAGCTGTATAAAGTATTACCTTGGAACTGGCTCTCCACTCCCCATTATCTGGTTATCATGGCTTCCTCCTCCAGTGTCCAGACTCGCTTGCTGAAGCTCGGCCACTTCTTCCTAGCAGCAGGCTACTGGATCACTGGGCAGCAGAGGTGCTTGGGAGCCGGAAGGGGGCGGAGCAATCAGGCAGGCAGTTGCAGTGCTGCCCAGCTATCTGTGGTGTGAGAAGAAGCAGGGGCACCCCACCGCTGGCAGTGCTGCAGCTAGCGGTGGTGGCAGCGGCGAGGCTGCTGGGCTGGGTCTTGAAAAAGGTGGAAAGAAGGGTGTTACGGCATGGAATGTACAAACTGCGAGACCCTGCTGGTAGCGCCTTTGTCTATTTAGTAGGAAGGGCACGTAACAGCCGGGGGGCAATGGAGGAAGCCCCTTTAGGGCTGGAGCCCCTTCAGGGCTGGAGCCCGGCGGCAACTGACTCCGTTGTCTCTGGCAGTTCTGCCCCTGGACTAGAGGAATGGTCAAGAACATGGCAACATTTAATGCCAAAAAATGCAAAATCATACACGTCTCAAAAATGCAAAGGCTAACTATAATATTAAGGGCATTATAATGGCAAGAGGAAAGCTATCTAAGTATTACTATTTCAGGTGAGCAATGTAACAAAGCAATAGGAAAGGCAAGTCAGATGCTTGTTTGCATAGGTTAAAGAACCAGTAGCAGAAAAAAGTAATACAGGTTGAGTATCCCATATGCAAATATTCCGAAATACGGAATATTCCGAAATACGGACTTTTTTGAGTGAGACTGAGATAGTGAAACCTTTGTTTTTTGATGGCTCAGTGTACACAAACTTTGTTTAATACTCAAAGTTATTAAAAATATTGTATTAAATGAACTTCAGACTGTGTGTATAAGGTGTATATGACACATGAATGAATTCTGTGAATGTACACACACTTTGTTTAATGCACAAAGTTATAAAAAATATTGGCTAAAATGACCTTCAGGCTGTGTGTATAAGGTGTATATGAAACATAAATGCATTTTGTGCTTAGATTTAGGTCCCATCACCATAATATCTCGTTATGGTATGCAATTATTCCAAAATACAGAAAAATCCGATATCCAAAATTCCTCTGGTCCCAAGCATTTTGGATAAGGGATACTCAACCTGTAATGCCACTGTATAGGTCCTTGGTACAGCCACATTTAGAATCCTGTGTTCAGTTCCAGAAGCCATATCTCCAGAAGGCTGTAAATACATTAGGGCAACTAAAATTGTGCATGGCCTACATCACAAAACTTACCTGGAAATACTAAAAGATTATGTGTATAGTTTGGAGAAGGGAAGAGGGAACATACAGTAATAGAAACATTTAAATATATAGGGAGGAATGTAATAGGGTGTGAGAATCAGAAAGTGAGAGATTTTGTGTTTTTTCCTGTTGTTTTTTTTTTTTTTTCATTGTTTGTTTTTTAAAGTGGCAATCCTTTACATGGCAAAACCAGGTTGATATTTGCCATGTAAAGGATTGCCACCGTGGGCATGTGTAGAAGGGGCACTGCTACTGTTGGCATTATGTGTGTAAGCTGCACTGATATGGTGGTTATGTGTATAAAGGGCACTGCGACTGTGGGTATTATTATTATTATTATTATTATTATTACATGCGGTGTAATGACAATAAGATAGTGCTACTGTGTGGCGTATTTTGATTTGGGGTGCTATTGTGTGGCCATGCCCCTTCCTTGTGATACCACACCTTCTTTTTTTAAGGAGCGCACTGTCCCTTTATTAAGTATTGGAGAGAGGGCCCAAATTAATAGTTTGCAGGGAGGCGCCAAACACCCTAGCACTGGCCCTTTGGTAGGGGACAGGATTTGCTTCTGCTTGTGCACATCTGTTATGATTGCCAGCCAACAGCACTGGTTTTGCCTATAACACTAACTATAAATATTTTGAATTGGTCCTGGACCACCAATCCAAGGCACCCCTGCAAGTGTCCTGAGGCACCCCAGGGTGCAGTTTGAGAACCACTGGTCTAGTGAGTACCCAGGATAATTATTGTAGCTGGTCTGCGGGTAACAGCTCTCAGATCCACTTCTAGAAAAAATGCAGCAATGTAATTTGAGTGACAAACTGCAGAGATGAACCCTTTCTGTGACTGCTGCACAGGGATCACACAAACTCTATTCATAGGGCAGACTTCACTTAGGGGAGATGTTCTCACCCCGCAAAGAAGTGCGAGTATATACCGCACTTACGGTACCATTGGATTTACAGATATTTTCTTGCAATACACTATGGGGGTCATTCTGAGTTGATTGCTCGCTAGCAGTTTTTAGCAGCCATGCAAACGCATTGTCGCTGCCCACTGGAGAGTGTATATTCACTTTGGAGAAGTGCGAACACTTGAGCAGCAGAGCGCCTGCAAAATCGTTTCAAAATAAGACCAGCACTGTAGTTACACTTCGTGTGCGTTGATTCTAACAACCGAGGGACGGCTTTTGATGTCACACACCCATCCAGCGAATGCCCAGCCACGTCTGCATTTCTTCTGCCACGCCTGCATTTTTCCAAGCACTCCCTGAAAACGGTCAGTTGACACCCAGAAACGCCCTCTTTCTGTCAATCTCCTTGTGGCCTGTTCTGTGATTGGAATAATCGCTAGAACTAGTGCAAAACCACAATGGACTTTGTACCCGTACGATGCGCATGCACATTACGGAGCATGCGCATGCACAGATTAGCCATTTTTTTTCAACTGATTGCTGCGCAGCGAACAACGGCAGCAAGCGATCAACTCGGAATGACCCCCTATATACATAGAAACATGGATTTTTACTGCAGGAATTATGGTTAGTTTAGGGGTATCGGTTAGGGTCAACAGAGGTGTAGCTAGGGGTCCAAGCGCCCCTGGCAAAGTAAGGGACTGGCGCCCCCCCTTTCGATAAAGCATTGCAGTCCATTGGCGGTTACCATGTTGGAGCCACAGCAACTGACCCCCTCCCCCACACGCTGCCCTACATCATCGGCTGGGATTCACTGTTGGTGTGAAGCCACTGGGAACATTCTGGTAGCATTAGCAGCAGTCTGTGTCATAGATAGGGAAGGCAGAAGGTTAACTAGCTAATAGCAGTCTGTTGGCAGCAGAGGCTGGGCGGGGGGCTGAGAATGAGCCAACGCTGATCAGTGTCCAGTCTGCTCAGACAAAAATATTTTGTGATCAGGGCTGGTTCTAGACCAAAGGAGCCAATAGCAAAAATTTCCTTTGGCACCCCCCCCCCCCCCCACACACACACACACATATACACACACACACACACACACACACACACACACACACACACCAAAAAAGAACATATCCCAGTTTAACATAACGCTATGTGGTGCAAGGTGTGGAGCTGGTCACTTGTATCAGACCTCTGACATTTGCCTTTTCACCCATATTGCATACTTTTTCTTGCAGGTTGTGTCTTAATTCAAGAAGTGTTCTAAGTACTTCAGCTTAGTATCTTTACTGGCCCCTCTTTACCCCACACTACATAACTGACCCCTCTATACCCTACACTACATCACTGACCTTTCTATAACCATCACTGCATTACTGACCCCTCTATACAGTACACTGACCTCTATATACCTGCTAGTACATCCCTGATGCCTATATTCCCTAAGCTAAATCCCTGATGCCTCTATTCCCTACGCTACATCCCTGACGCCTCTATTCCCTATGCTACATCCCTGACGCCTCTATACCCTACGCTACATCCCTGATGCCTCTATTCCCTACGCTACATTCCTGATGCCTCTATAACCTACGCTACATCCCTGACGCCTCTATACCCTACGCTACATCCCTGACGCCTCTATACAGTACAATGCATTACTGATCCCTCTAGACCATACATCCTCATTACATCAGAGAGATAGTGAAACACTGGAAAAAATAAGGATAAAGTGGACTACAGAAACTGATGCTCTAAACAAAGGAGAGAGAGAGAAAAGCACAAGGGAAAGTGGGCAATCGGAACACCATAGAGAGAGGAGAGATAGAAATGCCTGAAAAAGTAAAGGGGGTTGGGTATGGCATCCGGCGCTCGGGATTCCAGCAGTCACATGATACCTAATCCTAATCCTAACCCTCTGGGGGGGTGGCGGATAGGGCTAACCCTCAGGTGGGTGGCAGCTAGGACTAACCCCCCCCCCCCTCCTAGTGCCTTCCCTAACACCCGCTCCCCCGGTCCTAACCCTCCCTCCAATACTCGCCTTCGGGATGTTGGCTGTCTGTGTGCCGGCACCAGTCTCCCAAGTGGTGTCAGGATTCCAACATCTGTCAAATGACCGCCGGTATACCGTCTGCCGGGATGGTAAATGTATCCTGAGGACAGGTAGTGAGTGTGGAGGGATAGGTGGTTCAGTAAAATGTAACAGCTCAAACTGCGATCATTCACTGATAAATTGATTTATAGCTCTCCCTTTTTAACCATTGCAGTCATAAAAGCAATGTTTTTTAAACTTTTAAATAAAGCTTGTTAGCATCCCCAGCACACTGTATATGCTGGGAGATGTAGTTCTCAATATGAAAACATTTAATTACTGTATGAACTCTAATTCCCCAACTGAAACCTCTCACAAACACACACTCCTAAATCTAGTACACACACACACACACACACACACACACACACACACACACACACACACACACACACACACACACACACATTTCTCCAGTACTGACAACTCTCATCACTTCCACACACTGACAACTCCCTCCTGCTCCTCTCCCCACTGACACTGACAGCTCCCTCACAGTCACACACATCCTCCACCCCCCCACCCCCCCACACACACACTGATAGCACACATGCACAAATCCCCCCTTCCTCGACACTAACTGTCACGGACTGCTTGGGCAGCAGGGGGCAGGCTCTGACTTGAAGTGCTGAAATTCAACAGCTCTCTCGAACTTGCAAGGCATGGCTGTGCAGCTGTCTCCAGCCATCTCCTTGCCCACTGTGTAATTTGTGGCGTTCTCTGATGTTCCCCGCTCTGCCTCTACAACCGGCACATAATGTACAGCAGTGGTGACTCCTGAGTATGGGCCTGGAGAACTCCGCCTACCGGGGGGTAGGGATTAATAATTTCAAAGGGGCAGAGCTAGGAGTGAAGCAGTGGACAGCAGTTGAGGGGCGTTTCAAACTGTAACAGGGTTGGGACAATTTCAGTATCCTTCCCTCACCGTCTAATTGGTCAGTCCCACGCTGATTGCCATAGCGCCCTTTTCGAGACTGCAGAACTCTATCCCTTAGCCACGGTTGGCACAGCTGGATGGTGCCCCTGGCAAGTGCCATCCTGGCCAAGGGGTAGATACGCCCCTGAGGGTCAGGGCCAGCAACAGAAATCTTGGGGCCCAGTACACTGATATCTCTGGGGCCCCCTCAACCCCCCCTTAACTTGGCAGAGGGATCTTTAAAAAAAAATGGAGCCTTTGACTCGGACCGTCAGTGAGGCCGGCAGGTGGTTTTCATACTGGGCTATCCAGCTCTTCGGTGACGGTGGCAGGGACATTCAGAAAAGGGCCAGCACAGCAACATGCATAATAATGGCAATACAGTATGGACCACAGGGACTGGACAAAGTGATGGGGTAAAAGGAGGGGGGAGGGTTTAGTTGGCCTGTTAATTGTTTTCCTGCTTAAATTGAGCAGTTGGTGGATACACTTTAAAAAGCAATATTGGCACTGTGGCCCCATTATTTCTGTTCTTAATACTTGGAGCCCTGAACAAGTGTCCCCTTTGTCCCCCCTGTCACCGGGCCTGTTCAGGCGTTACCTATGGAGAAGCTGCGACATGACATCCTAGGACACGATACTGCACCATGCATCACCATTATATTTCAGTGTGCCTTGTCAATATTTAAATCTTGTTCTGTGTGACGTGAGTTGTAAATGGTTGAAAATCTCTGTGCTACAGTATCGTCACCATGTAGTTATAACAAGCAACACCGCAAAACCACCAAAAGACGTGTTTTGGTAGAGGGACTGCTGGAGGGGCCCATTGGGGCCCCCAGTTTGCTACCCCACCCCAGTATACCTGTGCTGTAGCCAGTGGAAGGGGCACTATCTTCCCGGTGATCTCTTCGGGAAGATGGTGCCGCACATAGAAAGCAAAGACTCTGGCTGCACTCTCCTGCCCTCGCTCTAAGCAAGGTGATCGGGCCACAAAAGGACCCCTGTCGGACCCCTGCCGGACCCCGGCCTGTGGGCCACAAAAGGATGCATTGGGGGCGGCATGCGGCCCATGGGTTTGACACCCCTGCCCTAGAGTATCAAAATTTGTTTCACGGCACCCCTAGGCCAAAGTTTTTTTTATTGAGAAATTCAGAAAAAAATATAAAATTAAGTAAATTGTGTTTATAGCATGTCATCCTCAGGTTCAGTTATGTTGTGAGGGAATGGTTTTGCCAATTTAATAAAGTATAAATAATTTTAATTGGTCCTGGACCACCAAACTATGCTACTAGTGCAAGAACCCCAGTTTGGAAACTACTGCCATAAAATAAACCTTTTTTGTTTTTTTTAAACTACATGTAATACACCTTAGAGCTCAGTTCCTAAAAGGTTTTAAACCCTTGCATACAGTAAACTACACATATTTAAAAATCCTACACCGGGCACAAGTGCTCACGGGCCAATTTCATGGCAGTCTCGGATAGGAGGGCATTGTGGATTCACCAAGGGAATGCTGATGCTGACTCCAAGAAGAAAGGGAGTCTCTTCCCTATGAAGGTGAAGCCTTGTTTGGCGACGGCCTAGTTCATTTGATCTCGGCAGCTCCCGCAGGTAAGTCATCCTTCTTGCCCTATGTTCCCTCTCAACGGATGAAGACGCATCATTATCTGACGCAGTCATTTCGGCCCAATAGATATGCAAGAAGTTAAGATTCCCCTTTCTTTGCAGGTAGAGGAAGGAAAAGAGGGAAGAGGTCTGTAGCCTCTTCAAGATCGCAGGAGCAGAGATCATCCTCTGCTTCTGCCAAATCCACTGCATGACGCTGGGGCTCTCTTGCAGGAGCCCGCACCAGTGGGGGGCACGTCTAAAACTCTTCAGTCAGTTCTGGATTCATTCGGACCTGGACTCGTGGGTTTTACAAATAGTGTCCCAAGGGTACAAACTGGGGTTTCAAGACGTTCCCCCTCACCGATTGTTCAAATCAGCCTTAGTCAGCAGGGAGAAGGTTTTTATTCAAGCCTCTTCGTGGTCCCGAAGCCGGACGGCTCAGTCAGACCAATCTTAAATCTGAAATCCCTTAATTTCTACCTAAAGAAATTCAATTTCAAGATGGAATCTCTCAGGGTAGTGATCTCCAGTCCGGGGGATAAAGGAGATTTCATGGTTTTGGTAGACATAAAGGATGCCTACTTATATGTTCCCATTTAGCCACTGCATCAAGCAGCAGCTACCTGAGGTTTGCAATTCAGGATTGTCATTACCAATTTCAGACGTTGCCGTTTGGTCTGTCCACGGCTCCGAGGATTTTCACCAGGGTGATGGCGGAAATGATGGTTCTCCTTCGCAAGCAAGGAGTCACAATTATCCCGTACTTGGATGATCTCCTGATTAAGGCGAGATCCAGGGACCAGTTAGTGCAAAACATCTACTCTCCCTGACAGTTCTTCAACAACATGGTTGGCTCCTAAATTTGCCAAAATCGCAGTTGGTCCCAATGACGCGGTTGTTGTTTTTGGGAGTGATACTGGACATTGAAGAGGTTTTCTTCTAGTGGAAAGGCTCTGGAGATCCAGAGTCTGGTCAAACAAATTCTGAAGCCAGCAAGAGTGTTAATCCATCAATGCATTCAGTTGCTGGGGAAGATGGTTGCGGCCTACGAGCCCATTCAGTTTGGCAGGTTCCATGCCAGAGTGTTCCAGTGGGACCTGTTGGACAAGTGGTCCGGATCCCACCTACACATGCACCGGAGGATAATCCTGTCTTCCAAGACCAGAATCTCACTCCATTGGTGGCTGCACAGTTCTCACCACCTAGAGGGGCGATGGTACGGGATCCTAGGGACCACGGATGCAACCCTCCGAGGCTGGAGAGCAGTCACACAGGGGGAAAACATCCAAGGAAGATGGTCAAGTCTTCCTTGGATGTTTTCATCTCCACATAAATGTTCTGGAGTTAAGGGCCATTTAATAACTGCAGACACAGTACGCACTGGGACGGGTGCCCATCATCCTCTACGGACTAAGAGAAAAGGATTTACCGGTAGGTATTAAAATCCTATTTTCTCTAACGTCCTAGAGAATGCTGTGGACTCCGTAAGGACCATGGGGATAGACGGGCTCCGCAGGAGACATGGGCACTTTAAGAAAGACTTTAGTTCTGGGTGTGCACTGGCTCCTCCCTCTATGCCCCTCCTCCAGAACTCAGTTTGATACTGTACCCAGTGGAGACTGGGTGCTTTTCAGGAGCTCTCCTGAGCTTTCTGACAGAAAGTATTTTGTTAGGTTTTTAATTTTCAGGGAGCACTGCTGGCAACAGACTCCCTCATCGAGGGACTGAGGGGAGAGAAGCAGCCCTACTCTCTGAGTTGCAAGGTCCTGCTTCTTAGGCTACTGGACACCATTAGCTCCAGTGGGATTGGTACGCAGGATCTCACCCTCGCCGTCCGTCCCAGAGCCGCGCCGCCGTCCCCCTCGCAGAGCCGGAAGATAGAAGCCGGGTGAGTATGAGAAGAAAAGAAGACTTCAGAGGCGGCAGAAGACTTCATGATCTTCACTGAGGTAACGCATAGCACTGCAGCTGTGCGCCTTTGCTCCCATACACCTCACATACTCCGGTCACTGTAAGGGTGCAGGGCGCAGGGGGGGCGCCCTGGGCAGCAATATAAACCTCTTTCGCAAAAATATAACATATATACAGCTGGGCACTTTATATATGTATAAGCCCCCACCAATTTTACAGTTTAAGCGGGACAGAAGCCCGCCTCCGAGGGGGCGGGGCTTCTCCCTCAGCACTCACCAGCGCCATTTTTTCTCCACAGCACAGCTGAGAGGAAGCTCCCCGGACTCTACCCTGCTTATACCACGTTAGACAAGAGGGTTGAAAAGAGGGGTGGGGGGGGGCACATAATTCGCAAATTACATACAGCAGCACTACTGGGCAAACATTAAGTTACTGTTTTATTCCTGGGTTATATAGCGCTGGGGGGTGTGCTGGCATACTCTCTCTCTGTCTCTCCAAAGGGCCTTGTGGGGAAACTGTCTTCAGAAAAAGCATTCCCTGTGTGTGTAGTGTGTCGGTACACGTGTGTCGACATGTCTGAGGAAGAAGGCTATATTAGAGAGGAGCGGGAGCAAATGAATGTGGTGTCTCCGCCGACAGCTGATTGGATGGATATGTGGAATGTTTTAAATGCTAGTGTAAACTCATTGCACAAAAGATTAGACAAGGCAGAAGCTTTGGGACAGTCAGGGTTTCAACCCATGCCTGATCCTATGTTGCAGGGACTGTCAGGGTCTCATAAGCGCCCACTATCCCAGATTGTTGACACAGATACCGACACGGATTCTGACTCCAGTGTCGATTACGATGATGCAAAGTTACAGCCAAAATTGGCAAAATCCATTCGATTTATGATTATGGCAATAAAAGATGTTTTGCACATCACAGAGGAACCCCCTGTCGCTGACAAGAGGGTACATATGTACAAGGGAAAGAAGCCTGAGGTAACCTTTCCCCCCTCACACGAGCTGAACGAGTTATGTGAAAAAGCTTGGGAGTCTCCAGATAAAAGACTGCAGATTTCCAAAAGGATTCTTATGGCGTATCCTTTCCCATCAACGGATAGGTTACGATGGGAATGCTCCCCTAGGGTGGACAAAGCATTAACACGCTTATCCAAGAAGGTAGCCCTCCCGTCCCAGGATACGGCTACCTTCAAAGAGTGTGCTGACCGCAAACAGGAGATTACCCTGAAGTCCATTTATACACATTCAGGTACCTTACTCAGACCGGCAATTGCGTCGGCCTGGGTGTGTAGTGCTGTAGCGGCATGGACAAATACCTTATCTGAGGGGATGGATAGCCTTGACAAGGATACTATTTTATTGACCCTGGGGCATATAAGAGATGCTGTCCTATATATGTGTGTATGCAAACTACAGGTGGTGCTGCAGGGCCCACACCCTTTTACTTGTCTTGTAGAGCAGCTCTGAAGCTGTTACAGTGCCCAGCTGCTGCAAGAAATCAGCTTGAATGCTTCAGGGGCTTGGGCATGGCCAACATGAGCCCCACACCGAAAGAGGGTGGGGGTGTTTAATGCAAACTTGGGGTTATACAAGCGCCGCAAAAGGCCGCCATGCCCTGCATGCCCCTTTTCTCTTTTCATATACAGATGAGGGTTCCAGCCAACTTTGGCCCACTGCTTGGATGACATCACCGTATGCAAATCCGTCTGCTGCAGACCTTCCCCCAGGAATGCTTGCAATAGTTGTTGCATATGGTTTAATGTCTGAGGGTGCTTCAGTATTAGGCAGCCTTCCGCCCTCCCATGTTCATCTGAAAAGATGTGGTCTCCCTGCAGTTGTTGTCCCCAGACGAGAGTTCCCTTGTGCTTCCTCAGTTAAATCTCCTTAACTTGACTGGGGTGTGCCCGAGCAGCCGCCCTCCCCAGCCCTATCCCAACACATACTTATCTTGCATATGAGATCTCTTGATCATGAAGATAGTTCTCACAGGTTGAGGTTCATCCTGGCCCCGCTCCCCGCTGGAGAGCGCTGATGGGGACAGCAGCGGGGCTTCAGCAGAAGGGTGAGTATGTGTGGCCAGAGACCTCCCTTCCCATGTGCAGGCCTGCAGAGTCTGCCACGCAGGATTGGGCATGTGGCACTCTCCCTCCCAGGGGCTCTTCCAGATGTAGCTCCTCAGCAGTATTTTTCCCGGGCTGCGCGGCGCTCTCCCCGACTGGCATCCGCCCTGGAACACTGCCTTCCTCAACGCAACATCAGCAGGGGGCCCTGGCCTCATCAACATCCCAGGTCTTTCTCATGTATGTATCATGTATGTGTGTGTGATATATGTATGAATCATATATGTTTGTGATATATATATATATATATATATGTATGTATCTATCTATCTATCGTATGTGTGTGTATATATATGTATCTATCATGTATGTATGTATGTATCTATCTTGTATGTATGTGTTCTATCTATCTATCTATCTATCTATCTATCTATCTATCGTGTGTGTGATATATGTATGTATCTATCATGTATGTGTTATATGTATGTATCACACCTTCCTCTATACATATACATACATACATACATACATACATACATACACACACCTATATCTGTACGTACACTGACATACACACACCAACATCTATAGATAAACACGCTGACCCCTAAACGTACACCAACGTACCCACACCTGCATCTATACCTACACATGCTGACACGTGGACGTACACCGGCTTACCCACATGTGAATCTATACATACATGTGCTGACACCTGGACATACACTGATGTACCCACACCTAACATCTATACATATACATGCTAACACCTGGACGTATACAGACGTACCCACATTTGCATCCATGCATATATAGATGTAGGTGTGTGTACGTCAGTGTACGTCCAGGTGTCAACGCGTATATGTATAGATGCAGGTGTGGGTACGTCTGTGTATGTCCAGGTGTCAGAATGTGTATGTATAGATGCAGGTGTGGGAACGTCAGTGTAGGTTCAGGTGTCAGCGCGTGTATGTATAGATGCAGGTGCTTGTATGTCCAGATGTCAGTGCATGTATGTATAGATGCAAGTGTGGGTACGTCGGTGTATGTCCATTTGTCAGCGCGTGTATATATAGATGCAGGTGCTTGTATGTTGGTGTATGTCCAGGTGTCAGCATGTGTATGTATAGATGCAGGTGTGGGAATGTTGGTGTATGTCCAGGTGTCAGGGCGTGTATGTATGGATATTAGGTGTGGGTACATCAGTGTATGTCCAGGTGTTAGCGCATGTATGTATAGATGTATATATACACACACATACGATAGATAGATAGATAGATAGATAGATAGATAGATAGATAGATAGATACATATTATAAGGGCACGGCCAGGTGTTAGCGCATGTATGTATAGATGCAGGATAATAATCACACAGCGTGCCCCCCACCAACCACAAACCTCCCCCACCCCCCTGTATGACATAAACACCGCTAATTCCACTTACACACAATAATTTCAGTTTGCGACCAGGAGCCGGCAATGTATGTGCACCCAAATGAAGCCACTGTACATGCCCTGCAGGCTGCTATGTACTGCAACAGGTGCAACAAATGTAAATGCCCTATCTTTAAAATGGGGCATATTTTACTAAATTAAAAAAACCTGTAACTTTCTGTAAAACCTTAACCCCAAAAGGCACTACACTAACATCGGGGTGTAGAGTTGGATCTTGATCCAAGGCACCAACAGGCTAAAGCTTTGACTGTTCCCAGGATGCCTTGCACCGCCTCCTCTACAACCCTGCCCAGTGGCGTAACTAGACCTTTGTGGGCCCCATAGCAAAATTCTGAATGGGCCCACCAGCACTCAACAAGAATGAGTGGCGTTTGGGGTCAGAAAAGTAGAGGGGAAGGGGTCTGACAGAGTAGGGGGCAGGACATGAATGAATAGAAATAGAATACTGAGAAACTGAGGTGTCCATTATATAAAGAAATACAGTATGTGTGTCTGTGTGTATATCACACACACACACATATAAGGGAAATTCAAATGCCCTCAATTATTGCGCCCATTACACTCTGGTTTAGGTGCACAAAGCACCTAAACCTGAATAAAGTAATGGGCGCGATCATGAAAAGACACCGTTTGGTTGCCCAAATGGGTCTCTTTGCACACATTTCAGCTTGTTTCCCCTGGGGGTAGCGAGCTGAAATAAACATGTCGCACCCGTTGGCAGCAACATTAGAATAGCTGCTGACGGGCACGATTGAGGGAGGAAAGGGACATTTGAATCCAGCCCATAGATGCAATGTGAATATGTAATTTGTACCTTCCTATCTTAAAATGTATAAAGTAGTGTTTACACTAGAGGTCTTTCCGAACCCCCTAATCCTAACATTGTAATTTGCTTTAGGGCGCACCTCCAATTAGTCTAGTGTTTCGTATTTTCACATTAAATACTTTCTTGCATTGGTTGGTTAAAGATTAGATCGTATATTTTTCTAGATATAGCTGTGCATAGTCTACAAGGCTACATGCTTCTCCCCTAACTAGAGATGTGCAGCGGGCATTTTTCGTGTTTCATGTTTTGGTTTTGGTTTCGGATCCGCAGTTGTGTTTTGGATACGGACGCGTTTTGGCAAAACCACCCTTTCGGGTTTTGTATTCGGGTGATTTTTTTTTAAAACCTCAAACAGCTAAAATCATAGAATTTGGGGGTAATTTTGATCCTATAGTATTAAGCTCAATAACCATAATTTCTACTCCTTTCCAGTCTATTCTGAACACCTCACACCTCCCAATATTATTTTTAGTCCTAAAATTTGCACCAAGGTCCCTGGATGACTAAGCTAAGCGACCCAAGTGGGCAGCACAAACACCTGGCCCATCTAGGAGTGGCACTGCAGTGTCAGACAGGATGGCACTTAAAAAAATAGCCCCAAACAGCACATGATGCAAAGATAAATAAAAAAAGAGGCGCAAGATGAAATTGTAGTGTGTCTCTCCTGCTCAGTGTCAGTTCTCAGTAGTATCCTCATCAGTGCTCAGTATCACTGCTCATTGTCTTGTGCTGCAATGTGGTGCTCAGTATACTAGAGTACATTACTAATAGTCCAGTGCTGCATCTTGCTGCTCAGTGTCAGTTCTAGTATCCTCATCAGTGCTCAGTATCACTGCTCACTGTCTTGTGCTGCATTGTGGTGCTCAGTATACTACAGAACATTACTAATAGTCCAGTGCTGCATCTGGCTGCTCAGTGTCAGTTCTAGTAATCTCATCAGTGCTCCGTATCACTGCTCATTGTCTTGTGGTGCTCAGTATACTACAGTACATTACTAATACTCCAGTGTCTTGTGCCGCATATGGCTGCTGTAGGGTGCTGTGGTAGTGTCCTGTCACTGTGCATATGTCATCATTCCAGTCACAGTGATATCTGGTATCTATCTAGTGGTATCTAATTCCAGACATTACCACCGTCTAATTCCAGATATATTACTGGCATATAATTCCACACATTAAGAAATGGAGAACAAAAAGGTGGAGAGTAAAATAGGGAAAGATCAAGATCCACTTCCACCTAGTGCTGAAGCTGCTGCCACTAGTCAAGGCAGAGACAATTCAATGCCATCAACATTATGTAATGATTATACGATACATTATATATCATATCATTGTATGGTTGTAAAATACAACTTAAAAACTTTAATGAATAAATACATAAAGTAGCTTTTATGTAACCTTTTTAAACCTATTAGCATAGACCGAATCTCATCGTGTGTATAGGCCTTTAGTTCAACAACAGCATGGGACCAGTTAGTGTGTTTTGACTAGAGATGAGCGGGTTCGGTTTCTCTGAATCCGAACCCGCCAGAACTTCATGTTTTTTTTCACGGGTCCGAGCGACTCGGATCTTCCCGCCTTGCTCGGTTAACCCGAGCGCGCCCGAACGTCATCATGACGCTGTCGGATTCTCGCGAGGCTCGGATTCTATCGCGAGACTCGGATTCTATATAAGGAGCCGCGCGTCGCCGCCATTTTCACACGTGCATTGAGATTGATAGGGAGAGGACGTGGCTGGCGTCCTCTCCGTTTAGAATTAGAATAGATTAGAGAGACACTTGATTTACTAATTTTGGGGAGCATTAGGAGTACTCAGTAGTGTACAGTGCAGAGTTTTGCTGATAGTGACCAGTGACCACCACTTTTATTTATAATCCGTTCTCTGCCTGAAAAAAGCGATACACAGCACACAGTGACTCAGTCACATACCATATCTGTGTGCACTGCTCAGGCTCAGGCCAGTGTGCTGCATCATCTATTATCTATATATAATATTATATATATCTGTCTGACTGCTCAGCTCACACAGCTTATAATTGTGGGGGAGACTGGGGAGCACTACTGCAGTGCCAGTTATAGGTTATAGCAGGAGCCAGGAGTACATAATATAATCCGTTCTCTGCCTGAAAAAAGCGATACACAGCACACAGTGACTCAGTCACATACCATATCTGTGTGCACTGCTCAGGCTCAGGCCAGTGTGCTGCATCATCTATTATCTATATATAATATTATATATATCTGTCTGACTGCTCAGCTCACACAGCTTATAATTGTGGGGGAGACTGGGGAGCACTACTGCAGTGCCAGTTATAGGTTATAGCAGGAGCCAGGAGTACATAATATATTATATAGTGAGTGACCACCAGACACACAGTGCAGTTTATTTAATATATCCGTTCTCTGCCTGAAAAAAGCGATACACACAGTGACTCAGTCAGTCACATACCATATCTGTGTGCACTGCTCAGGCTCAGGCCAGTGTGCTGCATCATCTATATATATTATATATCTGTCTGACTGCTCAGCTCACACAGCTTATAATTGTGGGGGAGACTGGGGAGCACTACTGCAGTGCCAGTTATAGGTTATAGCAGGAGCCAGGAGTACATAATATTATATTAAAATTAAACAGTGCACACTTTTGCTGCAGGAGTGCCACTGCCAGTGTGACTAGTGACCAGTGACCTGACCACCAGTATATAATATTAGTAGTATACTATCTCTTTATCAACCAGTCTATATTAGCAGCAGACACAGTACAGTGCGGTAGTTCACGGCTGTGGCTACCTCTGTGTCGGCACTCGGCAGCCCGTCCATAATTGTATATACCACCTAACCGTGGTTTTTTTTTCTTTCTTTATACATACATACTAGTTACGAGTATACTATCTCTTTATCAACCAGTCTATATATTAGCAGCAGACACAGTACAGTGCGGTAGTTCACGGCTGTGGCTACCTCTGTGTCGGCACTCGGCAGCCCGTCCATAATTGTATATACCACCTAACCGTGGTTTTTTTTTCTTTCTTTATACATACATACTAGTTACGAGTATACTATCTCTTTATCAACCAGTCTATATATTAGCAGCAGACACAGTACAGTGCGGTAGTTCACGGCTGTGGCTACCTCTGTGTCGGCACTCGGCAGCCCGTCCATAATTGTATATACCACCTAACCGTGGTTTTTTTTTCTTTCTTTATACATACATACTAGTTACGAGTATACTATCTCTTTATCAACCAGTCTATATATTAGCAGCAGACACAGTACAGTGCGGTAGTTCACGGCTGTGGCTACCTCTGTGTCGGCACTCGGCAGCCCGTCCATAATTGTATACTAGTATCCAATCCATCCATCTCCATTGTTTACCTGAGGTGCCTTTTAGTTGTGCCTATTAAAATATGGAGAACAAAAATGTTGAGGTTCCAAAATTAGGGAAAGATCAAGATCCACTTCCACCTCGTGCTGAAGCTGCTGCCACTAGTCATGGCCGAGACGATGAAATGCCAGCAACGTCGTCTGCCAAGGCCGATGCCCAATGGCATAGTACAGAGCATGTCAAAACCAAAACACCAAATATCAGTAAAAAAAGGACTCCAAAACCTAAAATAAAATTGTCGGAGGAGAAGCGTAAACTTGCCAATATGCCATTTACCACACGGAGTGGCAAGGAACGGCTGAGGCCCTGGCCTATGTTCATGGCTAGTGGTTCAGCTTCACATGAGGATGGAGGCACTCAGCCTCTCGCTAGAAAACTGAAAAGACTCAAGCTGGCAAAAGCACCGCAAAGAACTGTGCGTTCTTTGAAATCCCAAATCCACAAGGAGAGTCCAATTGTGTCGGTTGCGATGCCTGACCTTCCCAACACTGGACGTGAAGAGCATGCGCCTTCCACCATTTGCACGCCCCCTGCAAGTGCTGGAAGGAGCACCCGCAGTCCAGTTCCTGATAGTCAGATTGAAGATGTCAGTGTTGAAGTACACCAGGATGAGGAGGATATGGGTGTTGCTGGCGCTGGGGAGGAAATTGACCAGGAGGATTCTGATGGTGAGGTGGTTTGTTTAAGTCAGGCACCCGGGGAGACACCTGTTGTCCGTGGGAGGAATATGGCCGTTGACATGCCAGGTGAAAATACCAAAAAAATCAGCTCTTCGGTGTGGAGGTATTTCACCAGAAATGCGGACAACAGGTGTCAAGCCGTGTGTTCCCTTTGTCAAGCTGTAATAAGTAGGGGTAAGGACGTTAACCACCTCGGAACATCCTCCCTTATACGTCACCTGCAGCGCATTCATAATAAGTCAGTGACAAGTTCAAAAACTTTGGGTGACAGCGGAAGCAGTCCACTGACCAGTAAATCCCTTCCTCTTGTAACCAAGCTCACGCAAACCACCCCACCAACTCCCTCAGTGTCAATTTCCTCCTTCCCCAGGAATGCCAATAGTCCTGCAGGCCATGTCACTGGCAATTCTGACGAGTCCTCTCCTGCCTGGGATTCCTCCGATGCATCCTTGCGTGTAACGCCTACTGCTGCTGGCGCTGCTGTTGTTGCCGCTGGGAGTCGATGGTCATCCCAGAGGGGAAGTCGTAAGCCCACTTGTACTACTTCCAGTAAGCAATTGACTGTTCAACAGTCCTTTGCGAGGAAGATGAAATATCACAGCAGTCATCCTACTGCAAAGCGGATAACTGAGTCCTTGACAACTATGTTGGTGTTAGACGTGCGTCCGGTATCCGCCGTTAGTTCACAGGGAACTAGACAATTTATTGAGGCAGTGTGCCCCCGTTACCAAATACCATCTAGGTTCCACTTCTCTAGGCAGGCGATACCGAGAATGTACACGGACGTCAGAAAAAGACTCACCAGTGTCCTAAAAAATGCAGTTGTACCCAATGTCCACTTAACCACGGACATGTGGACAAGTGGAGCAGGGCAGGGTCAGGACTATATGACTGTGACAGCCCACTGGGTAGATGTATGGACTCCCGCCGCAAGAACAGCAGCGGCGGCACCAGTAGCAGCATCTCGCAAACGCCAACTCTTTCCTAGGCAGGCTACGCTTTGTATCACCGCTTTCCAGAATACGCACACAGCTGAAAACCTCTTACGGCAACTGAGGAAGATCATCGCGGAATGGCTTACCCCAATTGGACTCTCCTGTGGATTTGTGGCATCGGACAACGCCAGCAATATTGTGTGTGCATTAAATATGGGCAAATTCCAGCACGTCCCATGTTTTGCACATACCTTGAATTTGGTGGTGCAGAATTTTTTAAAAAACGACAGGGGCGTGCAAGAGATGCTGTCGGTGGCCAGAAAAATTGCGGGACACTTTCGGCGTACAGGCACCACGTACAGAAGACTGGAGCACCACCAAAAACTACTGAACCTGCCCTGCCATCATCTGAAGCAAGAAGTGGTAACGAGGTGGAATTCAACCCTCTATATGCTTCAGAGGTTGGAGGAGCAGCAAAAGGCCATTCAAGCCTATACAATTGAGCACGATATAGTAGGTGGAATGCACCTGTCTCAAGTGCAGTGGAGAATGATTTCAACGTTGTGCAAGGTTCTGATGCCCTTTGAACTTGCCACACGTGAAGTCAGTTCAGACACTGCCAGCCTGAGTCAGGTCATTCCCCTCATCAGGCTTTTGCAGAAGAAGCTGGAGGCATTGAAGGAGGAGCTAAAAGGGAGCGATTCCGCTAGGCATGTGGGACTTGTGGATGCAGCCCTTAATTCGCTTAACAAGGATTCACGGGTGGTCAATCTGTTGAAATCAGAGCACTACATTTTGGCCACCGTGCTCGATCCTAGATTTAAAGCCTACCTTGGATCTCTCTTTCCGGCAGACACAGGTCTGCTGGGGTTGAAAGACCTGCTGGTGACAAAATTGTCAAGTCAAGCGGAACGCGACCTGTCAACATCTCCTCCTTCACATTCTCCCGCAACTGGGGGTGCGAGGAAAAGGCTCAGAATTCCGAGCCCACCCGCTGGCGGTGATGCAGGGCAGTCTGGAGCGACTGCTGATGCTGACATCTGGTCCGGACTGAAGGACCTGACAACGATTACGGACATGTCGTCTACTGTCACTGCATATGATTCTCTCAACATTGATAGAATGGTGGAGGATTATATGAGTGACCGCATCCAAGTAGGCACGTCACACAGTCCGTACTTATACTGGCAGGAAAAAGAGGCAATTTGGAGGCCCTTGCACAAACTGGCTTTATTCTACCTAAGTTGCCCTCCCACAAGTGTGTACTCCGAAAGAGTGTTTAGTGCCGCCGCTCACCTTGTCAGCAATCGGCGTACGAGGTTACATCCAGAAAATGTGGAGAAGATGATGTTCATTAAAATGAATTATAATCAATTCCTCCGCGGAGACATTGACCAGCAGCAATTGCCTCCACAAAGTACACAGGGAGCTGAGATGGTGGATTCCAGTGGGGACGAATTGATAATCTGTGAGGAGGGGGATGTACACGGTGATATATCGGAGGGTGAAGATGAGGTGGACATCTTGCCTCTGTAGAGCCAGTTTGTGCAAGGAGAGATTAATTGCTTCTTTTTTGGGGG